>NC_068432.1:24947119-25184619 GCF_023373465.1 Oncorhynchus keta
AACGGAATGCTTACTTGCAGGTTCCATCTCGACAATGTAACAAAAATAACATGTCATAAAAGATAAGAATACGGGGGTGAGTGAGTGAGTACGGGGGGTGAGTGAGTGAGTACGGGGGGGTGAGTGGTGAGTACGGGGGGGTGGTGAGTGAGTGAGGGGGGGGTGAGTGAGTGAGTACGGGGGGGGTGAGTGAGTGAGTACGGGGGGGGTGAGTGGTGAGTACGGGGGGGTGAGTGCATGTGTGCTAAGGTGTGGAGAATCAGTGCAGGTGGTCAGTCCAGTTTGAGTGTTCAGCAATCTGATGGCTTGTAGATACCAACAGGCTGAGAGACAGTTTCTATCAGACCTCCCCGTCTGACCGACAGTAAGGGACTGAGTGGCTCGAGGCTGGGGTGTGTGAGGTTCTTGAGGATGCTGCAGGCCTTCCTCAGACACTGTTTCGAGTAGATGTCCTGTTGCTCCCTCTTGACAAGAGTGGTGATGTTGCTTTTCTGTGTCAAGTCCTCGGTGATGTGCATGTAGAGAAACTTAAAACTGCTGACTCTGCGGTCCCATTGATGTGGATTGGGGCATGTTCTGCTTCCTGAAGTCAACAATCAATTCCTTTATTTTGCTGACGTTGAGGGAGAGGTTGTTGTCCTGGAACCATAATTCCAGTTCACTTACCTCCTCTCTATAGTCTGACTTGTCATTGTTGGTTATCAGGCCTACAACCGTGGTGTCACCAGCAAACTTGATGATGGAGTTGGTGTCATGCAAAGCCATGCATTCGTGGGTGAACAGGCAGTACAGCAGAGGACTGAGTTTTTCCCCCCAATCCTTACAGTTTGTGGTCTGCCTGTCAGGAAGTCCAGGAACCAGTTTCAGAAGGTGGTATCCAGACCCAGGGCTCTGAGCTTGGTGTCAAGCTTGGAGGGAGGAATAGTGTTGAATGCTGAACTATAGTCAATGAACAGCATTCTTACATAGGTGTTCCTCTTGTCCAGATGGGTTACGGCCGTGGATCTGTTGGAGCGGTAGGCTAATTGGAGTGGGTCCAGTGAGCTTGAAATACTGGCCTTGATGTGGGCCATGACCAGCCTCTCGAAGCACTTCATGATGACCGGCGTGAGTGTGATGGAGCGATAGAAATTTGGGCATGTTTTTTTGGGGCACTAGGACGATGGTGGTCTCCTTGAAGCAGGTGAAGAATACAGCCTGGGACAGGTCAGGGACAGGTCAGATAATATGCCCGACAGCTGATCAGCACACACTCTGAGGACACGGCTAGGGATGCCATCTGAGCCGACGGTTTTGTGAGTATTATTTCCTCACGTCAGCCTCGGAGGGCAAAAGCACCTGGTCATCGGAACAGCGAGAGTTTTCTGGATTGCTTGGTATTGTCTGCCTCGAAGCGAGCATATAATGTGTTAAGCTCGTCTGGGATGGAGGCTTCGGTGGGCACCACACAGCTGGATTTGCCTTTGTAGTCCATGATAGTCTGTAGTCCTTGCCACATGCGTTGCGAGACTGAATTGTTTAACATCAATTCAAGTTTGAGTCAGTATTGTCTTTTTGCATCCCTAATGGATTTGCAGAGTTCATACTTGCTTGCCTTGTACACGTCACAAGCCACAGAGTCATCGAGGTTCTTTCTGCTGACATTGAATGCTGCATTACGGGCTTTCAGCATGGGACGGATATCTCCAGAGTTTATGGTTAGGATATGTCCAGATTGTTATTGTGGGTAGAACATCATCATTACATTTCCTAATGAAGCCTGTGACTGACAACGTACAGTATATTCCTCAATGTTGATGGATGAGTCCTGGGTGGAGGAATCTTTGAACATATTCCAATCAGTATTCTCAAAACAGTCCTGCAGCATTGAGTCTGCACCCTCTGTCCAGCGCCTCACTATTCTCTGTGTTGGTGGCTCCCTCTTGAGTTGCTGCTTGTAGGCTGGGAGTAGGAACAGAGAGACGGAAAAACATGTTTTAAACATATCTTGTTAAAATCACCCGTGACAATAAAGACTGCTTCCGGGTGAGAGGATTCTTTCTGGCTAATGATGTTGTATAGTTCGCTGAGTGCCGCCTCGATGTTTGCTTGTGGCGATATGTACACAGCTGTGATAATAGCACACGTGAATTCTCTTGGCATATAGTGGGGTCGACATTTCAGCATCAGAAACTCCAGGTCAGGCGAACAGGAGCTCAAGATGTTTTCAGCTTCGGTACACCAGGAATTGTTGATATGGAAACATACCCTCCCCCGGCTCTTACCAGAAGCCGCCATTTGATCCATACGGAAATTGGGAAAACGTCTGCTTGAATAACAGAGTTTAATGTATCGTCTGTAAGCCATGTCTCTGTAAAAACAAAGACACAGCATTCCGTGATGTCCCTCTGCAATTGAAGCCTTGCTCTGAGTTCACAAGTTCACATTAGCCATCGGGATACCAGGACGAGGAGGCCGAAGGCTGTTCTTTTCAGCCTACCTTGGAAATGACCTTAGGCTGTTCTTTTCAGCCTACAGTACCTTGGAGTCCTCCTTTTCTTCCTCTTCTTTGTCGCTGGCGTTGCCTTCGGTCGTCTTAGTCAGCAGCAACAGATGAGCCCACTGTGCGGGGAACAAAGGATTAGTATTCCAGATCATGGAGGCTGAGAGATAAGTGTGGCTTCCAATTCATGATCCAGAAGTGTTTGTCGGTCGTATTGTTGCACGAACATGCTGAGCAAATAAAGTAACAATTAACACAAAAATAGCCATAAAAAAAGCAAAGTTGAGCAGTAACCAGCAACCTCAACCTCAGTAACCTCAGCGCCGCCATCTTAACATTTCATTCCCACCTTCCCTCTCTCCCTCTCCAGTTCTCGTTCTTCTCTGTCACGCTCTTTTTTTCTGTGATTGTGCCAGATGCATCACAGAATAGTTTCCCCCCTCTCTCCCTCTTCCCCTCTCCTCCTCTCGTCCTCCTCTCATCCTCCTCTCGTCCTCCTCTCGTCCTCCTCTCGTCCTCCTCTCCTGCCTCCCTCTTCCATTCCTCCATTCTTCCTCTCTTCCCCCTCTACTCATTTCCTCCTCTCCTCCTCTCCTACTCTCCCCCTTCCTGCTCCAGACTCAGTGAGTGGTTTCAGTTGCTGTGGCATGATGTATTACTTCATCATGGCCCTGGACTAGCCTTGCAGCCCTACAACCTCATGCTGCAATTATTGGGGAGGTAATGTCATAACCCAGGTGGGCCTGGCTTGCATCTACTGTAGCACATAGAGGCCTGGTAGACAGGGCCTAAATGAACACAATTTGTTTCTTTATAGGGCAGGCAGGTGTTCCCGGAAAATCTTTGTGCTTATATATACTGTCTCACATCCAGCACTACAGTACCTGTACCTGACTGCAGGGTCAAGAACTGAAGGCTTCTTAACTAAACTCCATGTTTGATTTTAAAAATGGCAACCTGCTTAGTGTGTGCGGTTTGGGTTGTCGGTGATGTTTTAACCACCAGTCATTTGTGTCAGAACTCTTATAGAACAGTAATAGAACCATTCTAGAGCATTTCTAGAACTGCAATAGAACAGTTCTAGAATAGTTCCAGAACCTTAATAGAACTACCATAAGCCACCTCCAATGTCGTTCTAAAACAGTAATAGAACAGTAATAGGCTAGCTGTTCCAACCATTCAGAGATTGGTTGGATGATTCATTATGTGTGTGAGTAATGGGATTTTCTAAGTATTTAACCATGGATTTCATTAATATGCTAAGCAACCTGGGCTGGCTGGCTTTATCTTCACAGCTCCTCAAATCCGTTGTTCAACACCACCCAGTTCAACTGACATGCCCTGTTAGCCAATCCTATTGTACAATCCTATCCACTTCATGGACTGTAAGGTGTCAGAACACACCAAACAAGGTATTTCCAGAGAAAATGACTGGTTTGTACATGATTGTTAAACAGGTGTATGTCTTGTACATTATCTGGAGGAGCTCACAAAAATAGGATGTGTTTTTAGGGTATGATGGGATAGCAATGCTCTGCCTTCTTTATTATGTCAAACTCTTTCCTGGTCATGACCTTGCTTTTAAATCACACTCAACACAAAGTGACAAAATACACCCATGTCATTTTATGTGTGTTACTGGTGATGTCGTCAGTGTGAGCAGTAATGTACAGGGTTCTGGGCCTCCACTCAGCCCCCGCCCTGCACCGAGGTTGGTCTGCCAGCCTGCCAGGAGCATGTCAACCTGGAGGGTTTTATTAACATAACTCCAAGTCAGTCTATGAGCCAGATCTGTCACCATCCATCTGTCACCATCAATTTGTCTTCCAGACTGCCGTTCCGTTCGAGTCTGTAGTTAATTATTTTCCCGCCAGGCTCAGTGGGCCCACAATCAATGTCTTCCTTCCCAAGTTATTCATTATGCCCATACAGTCAGTGCTATCAAAGAGACGAAGAGAGGTATCCCATTAGGACACAGCTTCTCTAAGAAGCTTGCATGTAATTAGGCCCTCAGTGTGATCACTACCTACAAGATCTAGCTACACTGAACAAAAATATAAATGCAACATGTAAAGTGTTGGTCCGATGTTTCGTGAGCTGAAATAAAAGATCCCAGAAATGTTCCAAATGCACAAAAAGCTTATTTCTCTCAAATATTGTGTACACATTTGTTTACATCCCTGTTAGCGAGCATGTCTCCTTTGCCAAGATAATCCATCCATCTGATAAGTGTGGAATATCAAGAAACTGATTAAACAGCATGATCATTACACAGGTGCACCTTGTGCTGGGGACAATAAAAGGTCACTCTAAAATGCGCAGCTTTCTCACACAACACAATGCCACAGATATCTCAAGTTTTGAGGGAGTGTGCAATTGGCATGCTGACTGCAGGAATGTCCACCCGAGCTGTTGCCAGAGAATTGAATGTTAATTTGACTACCATAAGCTGCCTCCAGTGTTGTTTTAGAGAATTTGGCAGTAAGTCCACAACCGCAGACCATGCATATGGCGTTGTATTCCTTCCAGTTCTCTGCTGCCAATGACTGGAACGAATTGCAAAAATCGCTGAAGTTGGAGACTTATATCTCCCTAACTAACTTTAAGCATCAGCTATCTGAGCAGCTTACCAATCGTTGCAGCTGTACACAGCCCATTTGTAAATAGCCCATCCAATGTACCTACCTCATCCCATATTGTTTTTATTTACTTTTTTTGCACTTTTGCACACCAGTATTTCTACTTGCACATCATCATCCGCGACATCTATCACTCCAGTGTTAATTTTCTAAATTGCTTTACCTCCTCACGCCATTTGCACACACTGTATATAGACTTTTTCTATTGTGTTATTGACTGTAGGTTTGTTTATTCCATGTGTTACTCTGTGTTGTTGTTTGTGTCACACTGCTTTGCTTTATCTTGGCCAGGTCGCAGTTGTAAATGAGAACTTGTTCTCAACTGGCCTACCTGGTTAAATAAAGGTAAAATAAATCAAAATATATAAAAAATGTTGGTGAGTGTCATGTTTGCTGATGTCAACATTGTGAACAGAGTGCCCCGTGGTGGTGGTGGTGGTGGAGTTATGGTATGGGTAGGCATAAGCTACGGAAAATGAACCCAATTGCATTTTATCGAAATCCATTTATTAGGGCCTAATTTATTCATTTTTATGAGCCCAAATGGAGATTAAAACATCATTTAAAAAATGAAAACTTGTATTAAACCAATAACACTGCAATGTAAACACCAAGGCAGACTTCATGTCAAATGTTAATTGTTTTGAGATAATTCACCCATTTGGAAAGTAGTTTTAAATATTCAATATGCTGCCATTGGAGCTAAGACTTTAGATGCCCCAGTATCTGTGTCAGAGATTTATATTTTTATTTATTTTATTGAACCTTTATTTAACCAGGCAAGTCAGTTGAGAACAAATTCTTATTTACAATGACGGCCTACCAAAAGGCAAAAGGTCTCCTGTGGGGACGGGGGCTGGGATTAAAAACACAAATATAGGACAAAACACACATCACGACAAGAGAGACACCATAACACTACATTAGGAGAGACCTAAGACAACAACATAGCATGGCAGCAACACATGAGAGCAAAGCATGGTAGCAACACCACATGATAACATCATGGTAGCAACACAACATGGCAGCAGCGGAACATGGTACAAACATTATTGGGCACAGACAACAGCACAAAGGGCAAGAAGGTAGAAACAACAGTACATCACGCGAAGCAGCCACAACTGTCAGTAAGAGTGTCCCTGATTGAGTCTTTGAATGACGAGATGGAGATAAAACTGTCCAGTTTGAGTGTTTTTTGCAGCTCTTTCCAGTCGCTAGCTGCAGCAAATTGAAAAGAGGAGCGACCCAGGGATGTGTGTGCTTTGGGGACCTTTAACAGAATGTGACTGGCAGAATGGGTGTTGTATGTGGAGGATGAGGGCTGCAGTAGGTATCTCAGATAGGGGGGATTGAAGCCTAAGAGGGTTTTATACATAAGCATCAACCAGTTGGTCTTACGACGGGTATACAGAGATGACCACTTTACAGAGGAGTATAGAGTGCAGTGATGTGTCCAATAAGGAGCATTGGTGGCAAATCTGATGGCCGAATGGCAAAGAACATCCAGCCACCCGAGAGCACCCTTACCTGTTGATGTATAAATTACATCTCCGTAGTCTAGCATGGGTAGGATGGTCATCTAAATCAGGGTTAGTTTGGCAGCTGGGGTGAAAGAGGAGTGATTATGATAGAGGAAACTAAGTCTAGATTTAACTTTAGCCTGCAGCTTTGGTATGTTCTGAGAGAAGGACAGTGTACTGTCTAGCCATACTCCCAAGTACTTGTATGAGGTGACTACCTCAAGCTCTAAACCCTCAGAGGTAGTAATCAAAGAAGTGGAGAGAGCGGCATTCTTCTTACCAAACCACTTGACCTTTGTTTTGGAGGTGTTCAGAACAAGGTTAAAGGTAGAGAAAGCTTGTTGGACATTAAGAAAGCTTTGCTGTAGAGCGTTTAACACAATATCTGGGGAGGGGCCAGCTGAGTATAAGACTGTATTATCTTTATATAAATGGATGAGACAGCTTCCTACTGCCTGAGCTATGGTGAAGAGCATGGGGCCTAGGATCGAGCCTCGGGGTACTCCTTTGTTGACAGGCAGTGTCTGAGACAGCAGAGGTTCTGACTTTATACACTGCAATCTTTGAGAGAGGTAGCTAACAAACCAGGCCAAAGACCCCTCAGAGACACTGATACTCCATAGCTAATACTCCCACAAGAATGGAATGGTCTACTGTGTCAAAAGTCAATAAAAATAGCAGCACAGCATTGCTTAGAATCAATGGAAATTGTGACATCATTTAGGACCTTTAAGGTTGCAGTGGCACATCCATAACCTGAGCGGAAACCAGATTGCATACCAGAGAGAATACTATAGACATCAAAAAAGACAGTCAGTTTGTCCAACACTTTTGATAAACAGGGCAAAATAGAAATTAACTTATAAAAGTTAGGATCAGCTTGATCTCCCCATTTAAACAAAAGGCTCTGGCTGCCTTCCAAGCAATGGGAACCTCCCCAGAGAGGAGAGACAGGTTAAAAAGGTCCGAGATAGGCGATGATAGGGGCTGCAATCTTAAAGAAGAAAGGATCTAAACCATTTTTGGGGGGTCAAGTTTAAGGAGTTCCTTTAGCACCTCAAGCTCAGTGACCACCTGCAGGGAGAAACTTTGTAGCGGGGCAGGGAAAAGAGGGAGGACCATCAAGGTTCGTCACATTAGAAGGGGTGGGATATGAGGAAATGTTGGACAGGTGCCTGAGTCAAATAGAAATCTTGACTTAATGAAGTGGTGATTTAAAAACCTCTTTGGGATAGGGGGCAGCATTTTCACTTTTGGATAAATAGCGTGCCCAATTTCAACTTCCTGCTACTCATGCCAAGAATATAAGAATGTAAGATATGCATATTATTTGGATAGAAAACACTCTGACGTTTGTAAAACTGTTTGAATCATGTCTGTGAGTATAACATAACTTATGTAGCAGGCAAAACCCCGAGGACTAACCATTCAGAATTATTTATTTTTTATTTTTGAGGTCACTGTCTGTTCATTGGGTTCTCATGGGGATATTTCTTAGGCACTTGTTTGCAGTTCCTACCACTTCCACTGGATGTCACCACTTCTACTGGAATTTGGTTGAGGTTATTCCTTTGTGCAATGAAGAAGTACGGCCAACTTGGAAAATTGTAACGCTGTTGAGAGTTGGCCAAGACTTGAAAAGTAGCGTTAGTTTCCTCTCGTCCTCTATTGAAAACAGATAGACCCGTCTTCAATTTGATCGATTATTAACGTTTTAAAATACCTGAAGTTGTATTACAAAAGTATTTTGAAATGTTTTGGTAAAGTTAACAGGTAACTTTTGAGATATTTTGTTGTGACTTTGTGCAAATTGGAACCTGTTTTTTTCTGGATCAAACACGCCAAATAGATTTTTTTATTTTTTTTATTTCACCTTTATTTAACCAGGTAGGCTAGTTGAGAACAAGTTCTCATTTGCAACTGCGACCTGGCCAAGATAAAGCATAGCAGTGTGAACAGACAACACAGAGTTACACATGGAGTAAACAATTAGCAAGTCAATAACACAGTAGAAAAAAATGGGCAGTCTATATACAATGTGTGCAAAAGGCATGAGGAGGTAGGCGAATAATACAATTTTGCAGATTAACACTGGAGTGATAAATGATCAGATGGGCATGTACAGGTAGAGATATTGGTGTGCAAAAGAGCAGAAAAGTAAATAAATAAAAACAGTATAAAAACAGTATGGGAATGAGGTAGGTGAAAAAGGGTGAGCTATTTACCTATAGACTATGTACAGCTGCAGCGATCGGTTAGCTGCTCGGATAGCTGATGTTTGAAGTTGGAGAGGGAGATAAAAGTCTCCAACTTCAGCGATTTTTGCAATTCGTTCCAGTCACAGGCAGCAGAGTACTGGAACGAAAGGCGGCCAAATGAGGTGTTGGCTTTAGGGATGATCAGTGAGATACACCTGCTGGAGCGCGTGCTACGGATGGGTGTTGCCATCGTGACCAGTGAACTGAGATAAGGCGGAGCTTTACCTAGCATGGACTTGTAGATGACCTGGAGCCAGTGGGTCTGGCGACGAATATGTAGTGAGGGCCAGCCGACTAGAGCATACAAGTCGCAGTGGTGGGTGGTATAAGGTGCTTTAGTGACAAAACGGATGGCACTGTGATAGACTGCATCCAGTTTGCTGAGTAGAGTGTTGGAAGCCATTTTGTAGATGACATCGCCGAAGTCGAGGATCGGTAGGATAGTCAGTTTTACTAGGGTAAGCTTGGCAGCGTGAGTGAAGGAGGCTTTGTTGCGGAATAGAAAGCCGACTCTGGATTTGATTTTTGATTGGAGATGTTTGATGTGAGTCTGGAAGGAGAGTTTGCAGTCTAGCCAGACACCTAGGTACTTATAGATGTCCACATATTCAAGGTTGGAACCATCCAGGGTGGTGATGCTAGTCGGGCATGCGGGTGCAGGCAGCGATCGGTTGAAAAGCATGCATTTGGTTTGGTGGATGGATAGATGGACATTTTGTATATATATGGACGGAATTAATCGAACAAAAGGACCATTTGTGATGTTTATGGGACATATTGGAGTGCCAACAAAAGAAGCTCGTCAAAGGTAAGGCATGATATATATTTTATTTCTGAGTTTTGTGTAGTGCCTACAGTGTTGAAATATGCTACTCTCTTTGTTTACTGTTGTGCTATCATCAGATAATAGCTTCTTGTGCTTTCGCCAAAAAGCCTTTTTAAAATCTGACATGTTGGCTGGATTCACAACGAGTGTATCTTTAATTTAGTATCTTACATGTGTGATTTAATGAAAATTTAATTTTAATATAATTTTATTTTAATCTGGCGCTCTGCATTTTCCCTGGCTTTTGGCCAAGTGAGACGCGACTGTCCCCCTATACTAGAGCTCAGTCATGTGCTCCTTGTCAGTAACAACCACATCATCAACATTAAGGGACATGGGCAGCTGTGAGGAGGAGGGTGAATGATAACATCCAGTAACAGTCAACAAAGAGCTATTTAAAAGTTGAATGCTTAAAACCAGCGAAACAAATTGTTTGGGGACAGACTTGGTGGAGACAACCACGCACTGAAGGTGTTCCTTGGTAAAGATTGCGACTCCACCACATTTGGAAAATCTGTCTTGACGAAAAATATTATAACCAGTAAGGCTAACATCAGTGTTCAAAACACTCTTTCTTAAACCTCTTCCTCCTACCCTCTACTTTTTCTAACATTCTGTTAAAAATCGCGCAATATTTCAGCGCCCTGCTACTCATGCCAGGAATATAGTATATGCATATGATTAGTATGTGTGGATAGAAAACACTCAGACGTTTATAAAACTGGTTAAATCACGGCTGTGACTTTAACAGAACGTGCGTTTCATTGGAAAGTGCAGGAAAATCTGATTACTGAAAGTGGAAAAATATATCCATCCGCCGCTTCAACCCATTGTTATGGGCGAAAGACATTAAATATGGCTGAGGTTACAGTACCTACAGCTTCCACACGATGTCAACAGTCTTGTCATTTGCCTAGGATTTGTTTCTTGGTCAAACGAACAAGAGACAGCCCATTTCTTCCGGTCTCCGACCGGATATTTTGGTTGAGAAATACACGGACAGTATTTCAAGACGGACCCCTATAGAAAACACTACGTCTCGTGATTAATTTGATCGCTTATTAACGTTTACTAATACCTAAAGTTGCATTGCAAAAGTATTTCGAAGTGTTTTGTGAAAGTTTATCGTCGACTTTTTGAATTTTAAAAAATGACGTTACGTTATGAAACGCTATTTGTTTCCATTTATCACACAGTCTTCATAGATCGATATCTAAATCAAATCAAATCAAATCAAATTTATTTATATAGCCCTTCGTACATCAGCTGATATCTCAAAGTGCTGTACAGAAACCCAGCCTAAAACCCCAAACAGCAAACAATGCAGGTGTAAAAGCACGGTGGCTAGGAAAAACTCCCTAGAAAGGCCAAAACCTAGGAAGAAACCTAGAGAGGAACCGGGCTATGTGGGGTGGCCAGTCCTCTTCTGGCTGTGCCGGGTAGAGATTATAACAGAACATGACCAAGATGTTCAAATGTTCATAAATGACCAGCATGGTCGAATAATAATAAGGCAGAACAGTTGAAACTGTAGCAGCAGCACAGTCAGGTGGACTGGGGACAGCAAGGAGCCATCATGTCAGGTAGTCCTGGGGCACGGTCCTAGGGCTCAGGTCCTCCGAGAGAGAGAAAGAAAGAGAGAATTAGAGAGAGCATATGTGGGGTGGCCAGTCCTCTTCTGGCTGTGCCGGGTGGAGATTATAACAGAACGTGGCCAAGATGTTCAAATGTTCATAAATGACCAGCATGGTTGAATAATAGTAAGGCAGAACAGTTGAAACTGGAGCAGGAGCATGGCCAGGTGGACTGGGGACAGCAAGGAGTCCTCATGTCAGGTAGTCCTGGGACATGGTCCTAGGGCCCAGGCCAGTTGAAACTGGAGCAGCAGCATGGCCAGGTGGACTGGGGACAGCAAGGAGTCATCATGTCAGGTAGTCCTGGGGCATGGTCCTAGGGCTCAGGTCCTCCGAGAGAGAGAAAGAAAGAGAGAAGGAGAGAATTAGAGAACGCACACTTAGATTCACACAGGACACCGAATAGGACAGGAGAAGTACTCCAGATATAACAAACTGACCCTAGCCCCCGACACATAAACTACTGCAGCATAAATACTGGAGGCTGAGACAGGAGGGGTCAGGAGACACTGTGGCCCCATCCGAGGACACCCCGGACAGGGCCAAACAGGAAGGATATAACCCCACCCACTTTGCCAAAGCACAGCCCCCACACCACTAGAGGGATATCTTCAACCACCAACTTACCATCCTGAGACAAGGCCGAGTATAGCCCACAAAGATCTCCGCCACGGTACAACCCAAGGGGGGCAACCCAGACAGGCCGACCACAACAGTGAATCAACCCACCCAGGTGACGCACCCCCCAGGGACGGCACGAGAGAGCCCCAGCAAGCCAGTGACTCAGCCCCGTAACAGGGTTAGAGGCAGAGAATCCCAGTGGAAAGAGGGGAACCGGCCAGGCAGAGACAGCAAGGGCGGTTCGTTGCTCCAGAGCCTTTCCGTTCACCTTCCCACTCCTGGGCCAGACTACACTCAATCATATGACCCACTGAAGAGATGAGTCTTCAGTAAAGACTTAAAGGTTGAGACCGAGTTTGCGTCTCTGACATGGGTAGGCAGACCGTTCCATAAAAATGGAGCTCTATAGGAGAAAGCCCTGCCTCCAGCTGTTTGCTTAGAAATTCTAGGGACAATTAGGAGGCCTGCGTCTTGTGACCGTAGCGTACGTGTAGGTATGTACGGCAGGACCAAATCAGAGAGGTAGGTAGGAGCAAGCCCATGTAATGCTTTGTAGGTTAGCAGTAAAACCTTGAAATCAGCCCTTGCTTTGACAGGAAGCCAGTGTAGAGAGGCTAGCACTGGAGTAATATGATCAAATTTTTTGGTTCTAGTCAGGATTCTAGCAGCCGTATTTAGCACTAACTGAAGTTTATTTAGTGCTTTATCCGGGTAGCCGGAAAATAGAGCATTGCAGTAGTCTAACCTAGAAGTGACAAAAGCATGGATTAATTTTTCTGCATCATTTTTGGACAGAAAGTTTCTGATTTTTGCAATGTTACGTAGATGGAAAAAAGCTGTCCTCGAAATGGTCTTGATATGTTCTTCAAAAGAGAGATCAGGGTCCAGAGTAACGCCGAGGTCCTTCACAGTTTTATTTGAGACGACTGTACAACCATTAAGATTAATTGTCAGATTCAACAGAAGATCTCTTTGTTTCTTGGGACCTAGAACAAGCATCTCTGTTTTGTCCGAGTTTAATAGTAGAAAGTTTGCAGCCATCCACTTCCTTATGTCTGAAACACATGCTTCTAGCGAGGGCAATTTTGGGGCTTCACCATGTTTCATTGAAATGTACAGCTGTATGTCATCCGCATAGCAGTGAAAGTTTACATTATGTTTTCGAATAACATCCCCAAGAGGTAAAATATATAGTGAAAACAATAGTGGTCCTAAAACAGAACCTTCAGGAACACCGAAATGTACAGTTGATTTGTCAGAGGACAAACCATTCACAGAGACAAACTGATATCTTTCCGACAGATAAGACCTAAACCAGGCCAGAACATGTCCGTGTAGACCAATTTGGGTTTCCAATCTCTCCAAAAGAATGTGGTGATCGATGGTATCAAAAGCAGCACTAAGGTCTAGGAGCACGAGGACAGATGCAGAGCCTCGGTCCGATGCCATTAAAATGTCATTTACCACCTTCACAAGTGCCGTCTCAGTGCTATGATGGGGTCTAAAACCAGACTGAAGCATTTCGTATACATTGTTTGTCTTCAGGAAGGCAGTGAGTTGCTGCGCAACAGCCTTCTCTAAAATCTTTGAGAGGAATGGAAGATTCGATATAGGCCGATAGTTTTTATATTTTCTGGGTCATGGTTTGGCTTTTTCAAGAGAGGCTTTATTACTGCCACTTTTAGTGAGTTTGGTACACATCCAGTGGATAGAGAGCCGTTTATTATGTTCAACATAGGAGGGCCAAGCACAGGAAGCAGCTCTTTCAGTAGTTTAGTTGGAATAGGGTCCAGTATACAGCTTGAAGGTTTAGAGGCCATGATTATTTTCATCATTGTGTCAAGAGATATAGTACTAAAACACTTGAGCGTCTCTCTTGATCCTAGGTCCTGGCAGAGTTGTGCAGACTCAGGACAACTGAGGTTTGGAGGAATACGCAGGTTTAAAGAGGAGTCCGTAATTTGCTTTCTAATAATCATAATCTTTTCCTCAAAGAAGTTCATGAATTTATCACTGCTAAAGTGAAAGTCATCCTCTCTTGGGGAATGCTGCTTTTTAGTTAGCTTTGCCACAGTATCAAAAAGGAATTTCGGATTGTTCTTATTTTCCTCAATTAAGTTAGAAAAATAGGACGATCGAGCAGCAGTAAGGGCTCTTCGGTACTGCACGGTACCGTCCTTCCAAGCTAGTCGGAAGACTTCCAGTTTGGTGTGGCGCCATTTCCGTTCCAATTTTCTGGAAGCTTGCTTCAGAGCTCGGGTATTTTCTGTGTACCAGGGAGCTAGTTTCTTATGAGACATTTTTTTAGTTTTTAGGGGTGCAACTGCATCTAGGGTATTGCGCAAGGTTAAATTGAGATCCTCAGTTAGGTGGTTAACGGATTTTTGTCCTCTGGCGTCCTTGGGTAGGCAGAGGGAGTCTGGAAGGGCATCAAGGAATCTTTGTGTTGTCTGTGAATTTATAGCACGACTTTTGATGTTCCTTGGTTGGGGTCTGAGCAGATTATTTGTTGCAATTGCAAACGTAATAAAATGGTGGTCTGATAGTCCAGGATTATGAGGAAAAACATTAAGATCCACAACATTTATTCCATGGGACAAAACTAGGTCCAGCGTATGACTGTGACAGTGAGTGGGTCCAGAGACATGTTGGACAAAACCCACTGAGTCGATGATGGCTCCAAAAGCCTTTTGGAGTGGGTCTGTGGACTTTTCCATGTGAATATTAAAGTCACCAAAGATTAGAATATTATCTGCAATGACTACAAGGTCTGATAGGAATTCAGGAACTCAGTGAGAAACGCTGTATATGGCCCAGGAGGCCTGTAAACAGTAGCTATAAAAAGTGATTGAGTAGGCTGCATAGATTTCATGACTAGAAGCTCAAAAGACGAAAACGTCATTTTTTTTTTTTTTTTGTAAATTGAAATTTGCTATCGTAAATGTTAGCAACACCTCCGCCTTTGCGGGATGCACGGGGGATATGGTCACTAGTGTAGCCAGGAGGTGAGGCCTCATTTAACACAGTAAATTCATCAGGCTTAAGCCATGTTTCAGTCAGGCCAATCACATCAAGATTATGATCAGTGATTAGTTCATTGACTATAATTGCCTTTGAAGTAAGGGATCTAACATTAAGTAGCCCTATTTTGAGATGTGAGGTATCATGATCTCTTTCAGTAATGACAGGAATGGAGGTGGTCTTTATCCTAGTGAGATTGCTAAGGCGAACACCGCCATGTTTAGTTTTGCCCAACCTAGGTCGAGGCACAGACACGGTCTCAATGGTGATAGCTGAGCTGACTACACTGACTATGCTAGTGGCAGACTCCACTATGCTGGCAGGCTGGCTAATAGCCTGCTGCCTGGCCTGCACCCTATTTCATTGTGGAGCTAGAGGAGTTAGAGCCCTGTCTATGTTGGCAGATAAGATGAGAGCACCCCTCCAGCTAGGATGGAGTCCGTCACTCCTCAGCAGGTCAGGCTTGGTCCTGTTTGTGGGTGAGTCCCAGAAAGAGGGCCAATTATCTACAAATTCTATCTTTTGGGAGGGGCAGAAAACAGTTTTCAACCAGCGATTGAGTTGTGAGACTCTGCTGTAGAGCTCATCACTCCCCCTAACTGGGAGGGGGCCAGAGACAATTACTCGATGCCGACACATCTTTCTAGCTGATATGCACGCAGAAGCTATGTTGCGCTTGGTGATCTCTGACTGTTTCATCCGAACATCGTTGGTGCCGACGTGGATAACAATATCTCTATACTCTCTACACTCGCCAGTTTTAGCTTTAGCCAGCACCATCTTCAGATTAGCCTTAACGTCGGTAGCCCTGCCCCCGGGTAAACAGTGTATGATCGCTGGATGATTCGCTTTAAGTCTAATACTGCGGGTAATGGAGTCGCCAATGACTAGAGTTTTCAATTTGTCAGAGCTAATGGTGGGAAGCTTCGGCGTCTCAGACCCCGTAACGGGAGGAGTAGAGACCAGAGAAGACTCGGCCTCTGACACCGACCCGCTGCTTAATGGGGAGAACCGGTTGAAAGTTTCTGTCTGCTGAATGAGCGACACCGGTTGAGCGTTCCTACAGCATTTCCTTCCAGAAACCGTGAGAAAGTTGTCCGGCTGCGGGGACTGTGCCAGGGGATTTATACTACTATCTGTACTTACTGGTGGCACAGACGCTGTTTCATCCTTTCCTACACTGAAATTACCCTTGCCTAACGATTGCGTCTGAAGCTGGGCTTGCAGTACAGCTATCCTCGCCGTAAGGCGAGCACAGCGGCTGCAATTAGAAGGCATCATGTTAATGTTACTACTTAGCTTCGGCTGTTGGAGGTCCTGACGAATCGTGTCCAGATAAAGCGTCCGGAGTGAAAAAGTTGAGGAAAAAATAAATAAATATATGAACGGTAATTAAAAAGTGAAACCCGTAAAGTTGTCAGGTAGCAAAATAGGTTGGCAACAAAACGCACAGCAATTCGAAAACAAGCCTGCAAGTGGCTATATATCTAGGCTATATATGGACCGATTTAATCGAAAAAAAAGACCCAATAGTGATTATGGGACATCTAGGAGTGCCAACAAAGAAGATGGTCAAAGGTAATGAATGTTTTATATTTTATTTGTGCGGTTTGTGTAGCGCCGACTATGCTAATTATTTTGTTTACGTCCCCTGCGGGTCTTTTGGGGTGTTACATGCTATCAGATAATAGCTTCTCATGCTTTCGCCGAAAAGCATTTTAAAAATCTGACTTGTTGCCTGGATTCACAACGAGTGTAGCTTTAATTCAATACCCTGCATGTGTATTTTAATGAATGTTTGAGTTTTAACTAATACTATTAGCATTTAGCGTAGCGCATTTGCATTTCCAGAGCTCTAGATGGGACGCCTGCATGCCAGGTAGGAGCAAGTGGTTAATTAACCACGTCTCAGTAATGACCAACACATCTGGATTGGAGCTGTGGACCCACACTTTCAATTGATACATTTTAGGTAATAAGCTTGTAGTGTTAATGTGCAGAAAACCCAGGCTTCTTCTACAAGAGCAGAAATCAGTAAAACAGATATCATTGCACAAGTCAGAATTGGGGAGCAACAGTAGATGGGTCAGAGATGTATCTAACACGCAGGTACCTCTGAAAGTGTTTTCATGTCAAAATGTGTTCGTTAATCACTAAATATGGAGTTTTGCTGAGTAAATATCCTCAATTACTCCCGTTACGGCCGTTATGATTATCCGCAAAATAATTGCTTGTTTTGTCATAAATGTCACGCCTTGGTCTTAGTATTTTGTGTTTTCTTTATTTGTTTGGTAAGGCCAGGGTGTGACATGGGTTATTGTGGTGTGTTTTTGTCTTAGGGGTTTGTGGGGTGTCTACGGAGTCTATGGCTGCCTGAGGCGGTTCTCAATCAGAGTCAGGTGATTATCGTTGTCTCTGATTGGGAACCATATTTAGGCAGCCATATTCTGTGAGTGTTTTCGTGGGTGATTGTTCCTGTCTCTGTGTTTGCACTAGATAGGGCTGTTTCGGTTTTTCACTTTTCATTATTTTGTAGTTTCCGCTTGTATTGTTTTTTCCTTCATTAAAATTATATCATGAATCATCATCACGCTGCATTTTGGTCCGATCCTTGTTCTACCTCTTCGTCAGAGGAGGAGATAGAAGAGAGCCGTTACAATAAACTGAAATTAGGCAAACTATTTGAATTTTTGCAACCAGGAAATGGCAGGGAAATGTATGTATATTGATCCTTTAATAATAGTATATTTTTCTTTTTTGACTGAAACCCCCAGAAATGTACAATCAATTCATATTGTGGAAAGCTCTTGACATTTGGCAACAAATAACCTGGGCATGGGCTTTAGCTGTCTTGTCAGCCATTTTATCTTGCATGAAGTGTTTGGACAGATGAAACCATGGTTATGAGAGAGATTTTTCATTAGATTCCATGCTTGGCTCAACCCAAAGAGCAGCCCTGCGGAGTGTTAACACCTTGCCTTGCTGGCAGAAACCTGTGAACCATGCTGCTATTGTAGTTCACTTACTGTGCAACTTTACTTATTTTTCTAAAACCGAAGTTCGGGAGAACTTTGCTCTGGAATGTGTCTAAATCTAACAGACCATTACCATTCCCTAAAAACAGGTTCACACCTTATAAGAGGGTCTATTTACCCTTGTTGTTTTAAACATTTGCAAACGCTCTTTTTGTCTGGTGTTGTTGTTGAGGTAACATCCTGTCAGTTCATTACAGGCCATTTGATTGAGGGCCTGGGGCATTATGGGAAAAGCCGGTTGATGTCCATGGACTCCTAATGATCCGTATGTGACACTACTTATTGAGGCCTTTCCACATCTCATGAAAAATTCATAAGTACTTTTGTCTCTCTCAGAAAAAAGCTGCCGCATAATTGAATGTTATAGTCCTTTTTCTTATTCAACATGCTACACCACTTTAGTAAACACTTTAATGAGATTGGCATAACATGATGGTTCCAGTAATAATTCACAATGCCTCCTACAATTAAATCTGCCTGTTTGAACATATGTCGCCTGTTTATGTGGTACAGAATGTTTGTTTGTGTAATGAAGGGTATAATGTTTTTGCCTGTGTTTGTATGTCTGCTTTCTGCATATTTTTGCATATTTCTATTTATTTTGAATGTGTTTTATTCTAAATGAATTCAAGAGGACCTCTTAGCTGTGTGTGGATCGTGAGGTCCTATTCATTTAGAAACCTCAACTAATAAACACTGACATTAACCATTCTTAGAACTGCTTGTTGCAGATACACCAATCCCTCATCGGTCAGCTCACTATTAGAGTAATGGTAACCTCTCTCTTGAATCCTGTGACACCCCCTTCAAGGAATATCTGACCCCGGTTTAATGCTGTTTTGAAGTCGGTCAAATCCTCCAAATTAACCAAATTACATTGACAAATTTTTCCTCCTTTTCTCTTTTCTTCTCATCTCCTACCCTGCTTCCTGTGAAAACACTTCCCCTCCTTGCCTTTCCTCCTGACACACAGTGGCATGCTGGCATTCTGCAGTGTCTGACTCAGAATGGGACTGAAGTGGATAATTGTAAGCGCATGCTTTTGCCACGGAGCGCTCGTTTATCTCGACAAAGAAGAAAGCTTCATCTTGAGACTACTTGTGTAAATTACCGGCACAGCAAACCAAACAGCTCTATTGAAAAACAGATATTTACAGAAGGAGCATGTCTGTGTAGTATTGTCTGGCCCTGCAGACACACTGAGACACAATGAGACACACTGAGACACACTGAGATGCACTGACTGAGCCTCTACAAATGGAGATGGATCTACAGTCTTCTCACCACCATCAACATGAGCATGTAGCATACAAGTCTCATGGGGCACCTGACTGGGAAACCACCTGACATTTGTTTAGCGTTTTATGTTATTCTGAGTTGTGTAATGCTGCAACCAATGATACAGTAGTTGAATAAAATAAAATAAAAATGTATTTGTCACATGCTTCGTAGACAACAGGTGTAGACTAACAGTTAAATGCTTACTTACGGGTCATTCTACAACAATCAGATGAAAGATAAGATAAAAAATACAAAAATAGAAATAGTGGTACAGTGAATAACGAATAAAACTAAAGAGTAAAAATACCATAAATATATATAGGGTGTAGAAAATAACATGGCTATAAACAGGGAGTACCAGTACTGAGTCAATGTGCAGGGCTTTGAGGTAATGTGTGAGTGTGTAGGTAGAGTCCAGTGTGTGTTGGTAGAGTGAGAGCTACTAGGTGACCTAAACTGGGACATGCTTAACACCCCGGCCATCCTACAATCTAAGCTTGATGCCCTCAATTTCACACAAATTATCAATTAACCTACCAGGTACAACTCCAAATCCGTAAACACGGGCACCCTCATAGATGTCATCCTAACTAACTTGCCCTCCAAATACACCTCTGCTGTTTTCAATCAAGATCTCAGCGATCACTGCCTCATTGCCTGCATCCGTAATGGGTCTGCGACCAAACGACCACCCCTCATCACTGTCAAACACTCCCTAAAACACTTCTGCGAGCAGGCCTTTCTAATCGACCTGGCCGGGGTATCCTGGAATGACATTGACCTCATCCCGTCAGTAGATGATGCCTGGCTATTCTTTATAAGTGCCTTACTCAAGTGTGCCTTCCGCATGCCCCATTCAAAAAATGTAGAACTAGGAATAGATATAGTCCTTGGTTCACTCCAGACCTGTCTGCCCTTGACCAGCACAAAAACATCCTGTGGCGTTCTGCATTAGCATCGAATAGCCCCCGTGATACGCAACTTTTCAGGGAAGTTAGGAACAAATTTACACAGGCAGTTAGGAAAGCTAAGGCTAGCTTTTTCAAACATAAATTTGCATCCTATAGTACTAACTCCAAAAAGTTCTGGGACACTGTAAAGTCCATGGAGAATAAGAGCACCTCCTCCCAGTTGCCCACTGCTCTGAGGCTAGGAAACACTGTCACCACTGATAAATCCACTATACTTGAGAATTTCAAGAAGCATTTCTCCACGGCTGGCCATGCTTCCCACCTGGCTACCCCTACCCCGGTCAACTACCCAGCACCCTCCACAGCAACCCGCCAAAGCCCCCACCATTTCTCCTTCACCCAAATCCAGATAGCTGATGTTCTGAAAGAGCTGCAAAATCTGGACCCCTACAAATCAGCCGGGCTAGACAATCTGGACCCTCTCTTTCTAAAATGATCTGCCGCAATTGTTGCAACCCCTATTACTAGCCTGTTCAACCTCTCTTTCGTATCGTCTGAGATTCCCAAAGATTGGAAAGCTGCCACGGTCATCCCCCTCTTCAAAGTGGGTGACACTCTGCGCAGCCGTATTCATCGACCTGGCCAAGGCTTTCGACTCTGTCAATCCCCACATTCTTATTGGCAGACTCTACAGCCTTGGTTTCTCAAATGATTGCCTCGCCTGGTTTACCAAGTACTTCTCTGATAGAGTTCAGTGTGTCAAATCAGAGGGCCTGTTGTCCAGACCTCTGGCAGTCTCTATGGGAGTGCCACATGGTTCAATCGTTGGGCCGACTCTCTTCTCTGTATACATCAATAATGTTGCTCTTGCTGCTGGTGATTCTCTGATACACCTCTACGCAGACGACACCATTCTGTATACTTCTGGCCCCTCTTTGGACACTGTGTTAACTAACCTCCAGACGAGCTTCAATGCCAAACAACTCTCCTTCCGTGGCCTCCAACTGCTCTTAAATGCAAGAAAAACAAAATGCATGCTATTCAACCGATCACTGCCCGCACCTGCTTGCCTGTAGAGCATCACTACTCTGGACGGCTCTGACTTAGAATACGCGGACAACTACAAATACCTAGGTGTCTGGTAAGACTGTAAACTCTCCTTCCAGACTCACATTAAGCATTTCCAATCCAAAATTAAATCTAGAATCGGCTTCCTATATCGCAACAAAACATCCTTCACTCATGCTGCCAAATATACCCTCGTAAAACTGACCATCCTACCGATCCTCGACTTCGGTGATGTCATCTATAAAATAGCCATCCGTTTTTGTCACCAAAGCCCCATACACTACCCACCATTGCGACCTGTATGCTCTCGTTGGTTGGCCCTCGCTTCATACCCGTCGCCAAACCCACTGGCGACAGGTTATCTACAAGTCTCTGCTAGGTAAAGCCCCGCCTTATCTCAGCTCACTGGTCACCATAGCAGCACTCACTCGTAGCACGTGCTCCAGCAGGTATATTTACCTGGTCAGCCCCAAAGCCAATTCCTCCTTTGGTCGTCTTTCCTTCCAGTTCTCTGCTGCCAATCACTGGAATGAACTGCAAAAATCTCTGAAACTGGAATCACTTTTCTCCCTCACTAGCTTTATGCACCAGCTGTCAGAGCAGCTCACAGATTTCTGCACATGTACATAGCCCATCTATAATTTAGCCCAAACAACCACCTCTTACCCTACTGTATTTATTTATTTTGCTCCTTTGCACCCCATTATTTCTATTTCTACTTTGCACATTCTTCCACTGCAAATCTACCATTCCAGTGTTTTACTTGCTATATAGTATTTACTTCGCCACCATGGCCTTTTTTTGCCATTACCTCCTTTATCTCACCTCTTTTGCTCACATTGTATATAGACTTATTTTTCTACTGTATTATTGACTGCATGTTTTGTTTATTCCATCTGTAACTCTGTGTTGTTGTATGTGTCGAATTGCTATGCTTTATCTTGGCCAGGTCGCAGTTGCAAATGAGAACTTGTTCTCAACTAGCCTACCTGGTTAAATAAAGGTGAAATACATTTTTTTTAAAGGGTCAATGCAGGTAGCTATTTGATTAACTATTTAGCAGTCTTGTTTAGCAGTCTTATGGCTTGGGGGTAGAAGCTATTCAGGGTCCTGTTGGTCCCAGACTTGGTGCATTGGTGCTGCTTGCAGTGTGGTAGCAGACAGAACAGTCTGTAGCTTGGGTATCTGGAGTCTTTCACAATTTTTGGGCCCTTCCTCTGGCACCGCCTGATATAGAGGTCCTGGGTTGCAGGGAGCTCGGCCCCAGTGATATACTGGGCTGTGGGCATTACCCTCTGTAGCGCCTTGTGGTCGGATGTCAAGCAGTTGCCATACCAAGCGGTAATGCAGCCAGTCAAGATGCTCTCGATGGTGCAGCTAATTAACTTTTTGAGGATCTGAGGGCCCATGCCAAATCTTTTCAGCCTCTTGAGGGGGAAGAGGAATTGATGTGCCCTCTTAACGACAATATTGGTGTGTTTGGGCCATGATAGATCTTTAGTGATGTGGACACCGAGGACCTTGAAGCTCTCAACCCGTTCCACTACAGCCAAGTCGATGTGAATGGGGGCGTGCTCGACCCTCTGTTTCCTGTAGTCCACGATCAGCTCCTTTGTCTTATTGACGTTGAGGGAGATGTTGTTGTCCTGGCACCACACTGCCAGGTCCACACTGTCAGGTCTCTGACCCCCTCCCTATTGGCTGCCTCATCGTTGTCGGTGATCATGCCTACCACCGTTGTGTCATCGGCAAACTGAGATGTGGCAAACAAAATGCGTACTGTTTGTTGGTAGTGGGGGTACTGTTGGAGTTACTCAGGGACCAGAGCGATCTGTATCATCCATACATTATCATAATTGCATTTCTGATATTTTCAAGTGGCTGGTTGATAAGACTTGTTTGGTTCCCCCTGACGGTATCAATTAGGGTTTAGGGTTTAAGTATTCACTCTGCCCTTTGGTGACCTTTAGATGACAGACCTCATGTAACGTCAGTGCCAAATCATTGGAGGAGGCTTCCACCAAAGAGAACACCAGATCATCCTTTTGATCCTTATAATCTTTCCAAATCCCGGGGATCAACGCTTCTCCATTATGGAAATGGAAAAATGTAGTCATTGAATTCTTATCTTCCCAGTCTCTCGTGACAGGCTGTTTGGCTCTGGGGTGCCAATATTATTATCTTCCTGGAACCCTTCTATTAAGTGAGTGATTTGTGAGGTTAGTGTTTGAAGTCATGCTGTGGTTTTATCATCACTAACAATTTGGGTTTATAAGCAACTTAAGAAACACTCCCTTCTAAATGCACTGTCACCCTGAAGGTTAATTTCTGATGAATGCAGGCACATTCCATTATGGAGAGCCTGCAAATAAATGTTTGTTGAACCTTTTCCTCTCCAATAATGCAAGTGGAAGATCCAGTGCAGGCAAGTAGCATAAAATGAGATGAAATTAAGTCATAGTATTCATTCAGTTCAGCTCTCTCTCTGGCTGTACCATACACACTCACCCACCCAATTCTACCCAGGAAACCTTGTCCCCCCAGCCCTCATCCCACAGGTCCCTTTCCCCTGCAAACATATTTCATGTAATTTTGTCTTGAAGGCTTACAAATTCTATTATAGTGATCCTGTGTGCATGGCGCAGCGCTGTAAGGAGCGAGAGGGGGAGAGCAGAGCGGCCTCCAGGGGGAACGAGACCCTAATACTAATAAACGAGCGCGACTTTGCCTTTGCCTCTCTCGCCCTGTGGGATGCGAGGGAGAAAGGGCTGAGTAATTGGAAAATATCCCTGCCTCGTATTCCAAAGAGATCCCCCCCACCACCGCCACTAACCTCCCTCCTCCGTTTCCCCCCTCCTCTCCTCGACTGCACAATGAGATATACTGTTCTCATTTTGCTTCATAAAAGGCACAATTAGCGGAGTTTGAGTCTGTGTGTGTGTGTCTGTGTGTGTCTGTGTTTGTCTGTGGTGTTTGTCTGTGTGTGTTTGGTGTCAAGGGTGAACAAAAAATGTCTGTGTGCCGCTCTTTTATGTCATGTGATCCATGGATGGGAGTAGGAGTGATGGGGGGTGGGGTCTACATGTGCCACGGAGTGCCGTCACTCTGTCTCTGCCTCCTGCCTATAATGTGTTTGTACCTGCACTGGCAGTGGTGGAAAAAGTACCCAATTGTCATACTTGAGTGAAAGTATAGATACCTTAATGGAAAGTTACTCAAGTAAAAGTGAAAGTCAGTCAGTAAAATACTACTTGAGTAAAAGTATTTGGTTTTAAATATACTTAAGTATCAAAAGTAAATGTAATTGCTCAAATATACTTAAGTATCAAAGGTAAAAGCATAACTCATTTAAAAGTCCTTATATTAAGCAAAGCAGACGCCACCATTTTCTTGTTTAAAAAATACACGGATACGGATACACTCCAACACAGACATTATTTACAAAAGATGAATTTGTGTTTAGTGAGTCCGCCAGGCCAGAGACAGTAGGGATGCCCACTTTTTCTCTTGATAAGTGAGTGAATTTGACAATTTTCCTGTCCTGCTAGGCATTCAAAATGTAATGAGAACTTTTGGTTGTCAGGGAAAATATATGGAGTAAAATGTACAGTATTTTCTTTAGGAATGTAGTGAAGTAACAGTTGTCAAAAATATGAATAGTAAAGTACAGATACTTAAGTAGTACTTTTGTTTGGAGTGTGTATTGGAGGCAAAGTCAGGTGCAGGAGAGCAGAGTGTAGTGAACAGGCACACTTTTTATTCTGGTAAAAATGACAGCACAAACTACATAAAGTGTGCTCAAACACGGAACATAGACAAAAAGTAATGCGGGTAACAACATCCAGAATATCAAAATACACGTAACACAAGCAATCCTACACAATGATGGGGAACAGAGGAATAAATACATATGAATTGATTGGGGAATGTAAACCAGGTGTGCAGGGAACAAGACTGTAAACAGTTTTAGGGCAGTAGGGAGACCGGGCAGAGGGAGGAGAGGGCAGGACTTGGAGAAACGATCCACAACTACCAAGATCGTGGTGTTCCCCTGTGAGGGAGGAAGATCCGTTAGAAAATCAACTGACAGGTGTGACCAAGGCCGTTGTGGAACGGGTAAGGGATGTAGCTTACCTCTGGGCAGGTGTTTAGGAGCCTTACATTGGGCGAACACCGAGTAGGAGGAAACATAAACCCTCACATCCCACCAGTACTTCCCAGACAGACAGTGCACCATCCGACCGATCCCCGGATGACCAGAGGTGGGTGATGTGTGGGCCCAATAGATCAACTGGTCACCGACAGCAGACGGAACTGTCACGAACCGGCTCAAAGCCCATAACAAAAGGGAGACAACGTGGAGATAAGGCGTAACAAAATATATATTTATTAACTAAAGCAACTAAGGAAAATATACAATGGTGTGTGTAATCAGTAATCAGTAGTGTAAGTGAGTGTTTTGCATGCATGAATGTGATAATGCAGGGTGTTGAAAGATGCTGTCGCAAACAACCCAAAAACCACCAAGAACCACAATAAAATCCATAAAGGTGTCTGCATGGAGAGAGTCTCCTCCATGAATGGGGAAGTGGTGTATTTATCCTGGGAGACACCGGGCCCAGGTGTTTCCAATGTAGCTGACGACCCTCCCAACTCCGCCCACTAGCATCCTAATAAGGAAATAACAGAGAGAAAATACGGCAGACAAAGTGGGAGGGTCGTCACAGAACATAGTGAAGTCCGACGGGACACTGGAGTGGAGTGGGTTCAGTACGCAACGCCCGCTCAAAGTCCGCGTCCAGCTCCCACACGACCGGCACTACCAGGCAGGAGGTCTGGAGAATGGGAGTCTGATCCATGGGCCGTTCCTCTGTGTCATACAGCCGAGACAGTGCGTCTGCTTTAACATTCTGGGAACCTGGTCTGTAGGACAGGGTAAACACAAAACAGGTAAAGAACATGGCCCACCTTGCCTGACGAGGATTCAGTCTCCGAGCTGCCTGGATGTACTCCATGTTGCGGTGGTCAGTCCAGATAAGGAAAGGGTGTTTAGCCCTCTCAAGCCAGTCTCCAAGCCTTCAAAGCCTTAACCACAGCCAACAGCTCCCGGTCCCCCACATCATGTTCCGCTCCGCCGGGCTGAGCTTCTTCGAGAAGAAAGCACAGGGGGAGGGCACAGCTCCGATCCCAGCCTCTGACACGTCCACCTCCACTATGAATGCCAAAGAAGGATCCGGATGGGCCAGCACGGTAAACAGAGCTCACAGCTGCCCAAAAGCCCTGTCCAACTCAGCCGACCACTGCAGATGCACAGGACCCCCTCGTCAGCAGTGAGGTAATGGGAGCAGCCACCTGGCCAAAACCCCGGATAAATCTCTGGTAGTAATTGGCAAACCCTAAAAATCGCTGCACCTCCTTTACCGTGGTGGGAGTCGGCCAATTACGCACGGCTGCTATGCGGTCACTCTCCATCTCCACCCCTGATGTGGAAATGCGATACCCTAGGAAGGAGACGGACTGTTGAAAGAACAGGCATTTCTCAGCCTTGACGTACAGGTCATGCTTCAACAGTCGTCCAAGTACCTTGCGCACCAAGGACACATGCTCAGCGCGTGTAGCGGAGTATATCAGAATGTCATCGATATACACCACGACATCCTGCACATGCAGGTCCCTGAAAATCTTGTCTTCGAAGGATTGGAAGAGTGATGGAGCATTCATCAACCCGTACGGCATGACGAGGTACTCATAATGCCCGGAGGTGGTACTAAACGCAGTATCCCTCTCGGATACGCACCAGATTGTACGCACTCCTGAGATCCAATTTAATGAAGAAACGCTCACAGCATTGACTCAATCGCCGTGGCGATAAGAGGTAACTGTACCTCACCGTGATTTGATTGAGACCTCTATAATCAATGCACGGGCTCAGACCTCCATCCTTCTTCTTCACAAAAAATAAACTAAAAAAACTCAAACCCTGACGCAGGGATTCGTAGAGTCTCCATAGCCACCATCTCCGCCTGTGAGAGGGGATACACGTGATTCCTGGAGATTTATCGCACAATCCCCCCATAGATGGGGTGGTAATTGAGTCGCCTTCTTCTTACAGAAGGTGAGAGCCAAATCGACATTTTCTGGGGGAATGAGACCTGGTCTGGACTTTCCACCATGGTAGCACCAATGGAAACCCTTACACACCTCCCCGAGCACTCTCGCGACCAGCCCGTGAGAGCCCTCTGTTGCCAGGAAATGGTGGGGTTATGACGAGCCAACCAGGGAAAGCCTAGTACCACGGGAAATGCAGGAGAGCCTGGAACCTAACGGTCGACTATCCAGAGCGTAAACCGGAAAAGGTCTATT
This sequence comes from Oncorhynchus keta, assembly GCF_023373465.1. NCBI lineage: Eukaryota > Metazoa > Chordata > Actinopteri > Salmoniformes > Salmonidae > Oncorhynchus > Oncorhynchus keta. The sequence continues at coordinate 24,974,779 of NC_068432.1, forward strand.
CACAGGAATAATGGTGATCCCTAAACTAAGTGCTAACGCTCTGTCAATAAAATTCCCTGCTGTGCCTGAATCGACGAGCGCCTTATGCTGGGAATGCGGGGAGAACTCAGGGAAACAAACCGGTACAAACAGGTGCACAACAGAGGACTCTGGATGAGAGTGGTGCATACTCACCTGGGGTGACGTCAGAGTGCCCTGCCTGCTGCCTCGACTACCAGAGAGACCAACCCGACACCGACCGGCAGTGTGCCCTCTGCGGCCACAGATGGTGCACGTGAAGGCCCCTCCTCCAGTCTCCCTACGTGTAACCCCTCCCAACTCCACTGGCACCGGAGCGGGAGTGCTGGGAGATGGAACCGACAGAGCCCCCTCAGGACATCCACGGACGACCAGCAGGTTATCCAACCGAATGGACATATCCACCAGTTGGTCAAAGGTGGTGGTGGCATCCCTGTAGGCTAACTCCCGTCGGACGTCCTCACGTAAGCTGCATCGATAGTGGTCGATGAGGGCCCTGTTGTTCCATCCTGTTCCGTCGGCCAAGGTCCGGAACTACAGCGCAAAATCCTGTGCCCTCTTCGTCCCCTGCCTCAAATGGAAGAGTCGTTCACCCGCCGCTCTACCTTCGGGCGGATGGTCAGAGACGGCCCAGGAAACGGAGGGTAAACTCCTCAAAGTGGTCCAACGCCACGTCTTCCTCTCCCCACAAGGCGTTTGCCCACTCCAGAGCTCTCCCCGAGAGGCATGAGACGAGGGCGGATACTCTCTCCCTTCCTGAGGGAGCTGGGTGAACAGTGGCCAGGAATTGGTCCAGTTGTAAAAGGAATCCCTGGCACTGTGCGGCCGTCCCATCATACTCCCTGGGAAGGGAGAGACGTATTCCACTGGAGCTGAATCCAGACTGGACGGTAGAGATAACCCTGGTTGAGCTGGTCGAGGAACTTGAGAGACCTCCTGTCTCTCCCAGCGGTCCACGGTCTGGACAACTCGATCCATCATGGCACCGAGATGATGCACCGAGATGATGTAGCATAGCTGCGTGTTCCTGGACTCGTTCCTGGACTCCTCTGACCGGTGTACCTGCTCCTGCTGGCTCCATGGTTGGTGTAGGATTCTGTTAGGAGTGTGTATTGGAGGTGAAGTCAGGTGCAGGAAAGCAGAGTGTGGTGAAGAGGCACACTTTTTAGTCTGGTAAAAATGACAGCACAAACTACATAAAATGTGCTCAAAAAGTAATGCGCATAACAATATCCAATATCAAAATACACGTAACACAAACAATCCTACACAAAGACATGATGGGGAACAGAGGAATAAATACATATGAATTGATTGGGGAATGAAAACCAGGTTTGCAGGGAACAAGACAAAACAAAACCTTATTTCCCCCTGTCTTCAGACTGAGCACCAAGCAAACCCACTTCAAACAAATCATCTTAGAACATGCTAACAATCATAGGGGTGGCAGGTAGCCTAGTGGTTAGAGCGTTGGACTAGTAACTGAAAGATTGCAAGACAGAATCCCAGAGCTGACAAGGAAAAAATATGTCTTTCTGCCCCTGAACAAGGCAGTTAACCCACTGTTCCTAGGCAGTCATTGAAAATAAAAATGTGTTCTTAACTGACTTGCCAAATTAAATAAAGGTACAAAAAAAAAAAAAAAAAAAAAAAACAGTGACAATTCTACACCTGATTTCTTTCCCTGGTATTTTCTGGATGTATGCAGTACTCGCCGGTTGCATGGTTTCTGTTCATGTGTTATGGATTCTCTGAAATGAAATTGACTCACATGTTGACAGTTTTAGTATATTCAGTACTTCAGCTTCAGTAATGCAGTATTGTATCTTTGTTGATTGAACTTGGGGGTTGATGGTAATATAGTGAATAAAGAGAACAATTGCAACATGCTGAATGTGCTGCATTCTACAGTGGAGAATGGTGGGAGGAAGAAAGACATTAAAACATAATGTGTTCAGTTTTTAGGTCAACCGTCATCCTCAATATCCATGATGCAATCTACAGTTACTTGAAAGTCATGTTGTATTTTGGTATCACACTGTTGAAGGTACACACAAGAGGAGGAGGAGAGGTTTTTGTCAGTGTGTTTTCTTCTCCTTGTTACATTTTATCTCTGGCTATATTTGGAAGCTGTCTTGGTGTATTTGCACTGATGACAGATATGGAAAATGCTTCACTGTGCCGGGAACTAAGATGAAGTTGAAAAGCACATAACATAAGTGTATCAACTTATTTATGGAATTGAAAGAAAAATGGCACACACATTTGATCATATTATCTCTTAGAGCTGGAGTTGTCTAGTGAAAAGCGATTCTCATCCTACAGTTCTTAGGAAGGGCTTCAGACAGACTCAAATCTATTCTTAACCCTGAGTTACAGTGCTTGGCAATTATACAGTATATCGACCATCTTTAGTGTTCTCATCCTTCTGCTCCCATTCATTCTAATACCGACTTAACATTTATATTTTACATTGTAGTCATTTAGCAGCTGCTCTTGTCCACAACAACTTACAGGAACAATTAGGATTAAGTGACTCGCTCATGGGCACATCTGCAGAGTTTTCACCTATTCCACTCCAGGAATCAAACCTTTCGGTTACTGGCCCAACGCTCTTAACTGCTAGGCTACCTGCCGCCCAAGTTCATTGTAAGAGAATGAGCCGATAGACTTGTGATTGATGTGATTGATTGTGTGAACCAGGGGAAGTAACACGAGCAAAGAGGATTTTGACAGGCCCCATACATCAAGATTTTCCTCACTATGCCTGTTAATGTCACTGCTACAAGCTTCAGGGTGTTCAATCATATTGATTCATATGGGTGACAATTAGGTCTTCATTGAGCAGACTTGTGGGATACATTACATTCCATTGCATCGCATTGCATAAGTGCAAGACTGTGTAATCTGATCTGATTTTAGATGTAGCCAGGCTAGCTAATGTACTAATCCAATGATTTAATATAACATCAACCTTGACGGTTGATATTCACTCTAAGGTCAAAGGTATTGAGGATCATCATGTACAGTACAATTATTCTCCCCTTGAGGCATACATAGAAACACCATTCATAATTCATCACCACTTTGGAACAATAGATCATATTATATGGCTCTTATTAGTTGTTAATAATTAGCCTTCAATTCATGTATTAACATGCAGTTTAAGGTCATTAGGCACTTGTTAGTCCTTTAGGGACTGATAGTTAGTCATAAATGATGAATATTAGGCTTTCCCACTGTGATTTAACCACTCAAATCCTTACCATACATTAATAGTTGCGACAGCATATACTGGGGCCAGAGTGTGTACACTCAGAGCCATGTTGTTCTGCATGGTAACAGAGCAGAGCGAGAGGCATTTATAAAGACTAGGGTGTACACAGTGGAAATAATAGTGGCTATTACCAGGCTTAGAAACAGAGGGCTTGGGGGTAGAGAGATGAGCCCATTCCATCCAGCATTCATCCAGCTCTTTGTTGCTGTATAAGTGCCATACATATGAATTAAATAGCTGTTTAAATTGTATTGTACTCAACTCATCTCAACCTCAAGTGAGATTCCTGCAGATCAAGAGAGAATAGGGATAGTTTAATGAGAGACGTGAGACAAAGAGATAAATCCAAACATCTATTTGTAAATCTCATTTAATTACTACCATCTGCTGTGTGGTTGCGTCACCAAGGAGAAAGAGAGAGACGGTTTTGCTTTCATTATAGCTTGGCAAAACACATAATGCTATATTGTACATGTACATGTATACATGTTAGTTTGCATACGTAGTTTTCTGCTAAGTGATTACATAATGTTGGTATTTCTGGCGACCAGTTGAGTTCATCTTTTTCATTAAACATACTGTAAGCTATAAGTCTGAGGGTTAATACTGTTACACCTCATCAGCGAGTATTGTATGTGTTTCACATCGCTGGGAGCACTTGAAAGAAGAGGTGAGAGCATTGAATTCCTCACACATCACAAAGTGATAGTATGGGGTATTCGGTTCAGTCTGTTTGCTGTTGCTGCCTAGAGCAAGAAACCTCCTCAGGCAAATGCATTTCAAAGCACTTCTTCACTTTTCTTTATTTCTCTTCTCCTCCTCACAGTTTTTAAAATCTGCCTGTTGCTTTCTTTTCCAGAATAGAATGTGTGCCGTGTGTGTGTCTGACCTTGGTCATGTCTAGATAGTATTTAGTATTGGCTTGATTAAATATACTGAACAAAAATATAAATGCAACATGAAAGAATTTCTAAGATTTACTGATTTACAGTTCGTAGAAGGAAATCAGTCAATTTAAATAAATAAATAAATGAGTAAATGAGAATAAATAAATGAGGCCCTTTATCTATGGCCTAGGAGGGCAGCCAATCGGAATGAGTTTTTCTCCACAAAAGGGCTATATTACAGACAGAAATACCTCTCAGCACCCCCTCTCAGACGATCCCGCAGGTGAAAAAGCCAGATGTGGAGGTCCTGATCTGGCCTGGTTACACGTGGTCAGCGGTTGTGAGGCCCGTTGGATGTACTGCCAAATTCTCTAAAACGACATTGGAGGCGGCTTATGGTAGAGACATTAACAATAAATTATCTGGCAACAGCTCTGTTGGACATTCCTGCAGTCAGTATCCCAATTGCATGCTCCCAACTTGAAACATCTGTGGAATTGTGTTGTGTGACAAAACTGCACATTTTAGAGTGGCCTTTTATTGTTCCAACACAAGGTGCCCCCCCCATAGATGGGAATAGAAGTACTCAGACTGGACACTCTTTGAGCCGTACCCCCGTGCTGAGCCACACTCTGGCTGCATCATTATGCCTGTAGGCTAAAAATACAGTGGCTCTCCTGATCCCTAATTCACACAGGACCAGCCCACAGTGCTGCCACCACCACACACGAGCACCATCACCACGACCATGGCTCTGTGTGCTAGCTATCAACATGTAGGCATGTCATGTTGGTGAGATAATCACACTGCTGGTGTTTTGGGCTTTAATCTGATTGATGTTATAATAAGATAATGATAGGCTATCATCATGAAATGAATAATACCTTATCACCAATAATATTAGATTGAATGTGATTACTCTTTATAATTAAGATTTGGATTGAGTCTGATGAGAGTTGTATTTGATGTTTAATCCTATTCATTTATTTCTTAACACATGGCTTTTTTCAGTGCAGGTTCCATTTGAGCATTCAGAACCCATGACTGACTGGAACAGGAAATCAATAATGTTCAACTGGCATCATGGTGACAACGGCTCCACTGATCCACTGATTGAATATGGAGGATGGGGCTTTGAGTCTCGAACAGAACATCAATACAGAAACCATAGGAACACATGGAGGGATTCATTAATACACTATTCATATATGTAAGTGGAACCACTGAGAAATCTTTAAGAGCTATTACAAGTGGCAAATGAGATGTTTGGGTAATCAAGACTGTGAACGATATTGGTATGATTGACAAACAAGTAATGGAAGTAAATGCTCTTAATTAATTATGGTTTTGAGAATCCATTTCTGCACTTCAGGGAGATTAAATCAACACTTGGCTTTTCACAGCTCTCTCTTACAAGGTTAGGATAAAAGCTGCTACTCTCAAAACAATGTTTGAATATATATTTGTAAATGATACATTGCATAGACCTGGAATAACTACAACCTTGCATAATCATGTTTGGTACTCTAGGCAGTAGCATATCAACTGAATACATTACTGTGGCCATAATGAAGAAGTTGCTTGGGAGATTCTCAGCATCCTTAGGTTGTGGTTACCGGTAAGCCCAAGCGAGCATGAAACATTGAAGGATTCATCATTGTATATCCTGGGGATATAGAATATATGACTTGTATTTCATGTATTTGAAAGGGACTTGTTTAGACCTAAATAAAATAAATGACATGGTTGTCATTTACCTTTGAGTAATATAATTGCAATATTCACCATGATAAGTCATTATTTCATTGTTTTCAATATTCATCATCATTTATCTAATTGGGAAATGCGATCTTTATTTGATTTTTTTTACTCAACTAAATTAGATTTACATGAACTCTGTTTCCACCACCACCCTTGCTGACTTACCTGACCCACCAATGGCCAAACACTTCAGATAAGTTGAAAAAAAATATTTTTTAATTTCACCTTCATTTAACCAGGTAGGCTAGTTGAGAACAAGTTCTCATTTACAACTGCGACCTGGCCAAGATAAAGCAAAGCAGTTCGACACATACAGCAACAGAGTTACACATGGAATAAACAAACAGTCAATAATACAGTAGAAAAAGTCTATATACAGTATGTGCAAATGAGGTAGGATAAGGGAGATGAGGCAATAAATAGGCCATGGTGGCAAAGTAATTACAATATAGCAATTAAACACTGGAATGGTAGATGTGCAGTAAAAGTAAAATGTTGTGTGACACAGTATCATGAGACCCGGCCAGTGTTCTTTTTCAGTGGGGTTTGACAGGGGAGCAGAGTACAGTGAGATTGTCCCTCTGTCTCTCCCTGGAGAGAACCTAGCCCTGTTACATAACCTGTGTGATAATCTGACACTTAGGTCCATGGTCTGTATGCCGACAATGGATCTGTCAATAGCACTGAATGGGTGTCAGGGTGATAGCAGCATAATGCTCAATACTGACTGACTGTTTCCCCCTCTGCCTTTACTCCAGATCCATATAGTCAAGACACAAGAGCTATAGACATACATCAGAGTCGACATGCTGGTGTGAGGGTTTGTCAAATCAAATCAAAGTTTATTTGTCACATGTGCTGAATACAACAGGTGTAGGTAGACCTTACAATGAAATGCTTACTTACAGACTCTAACCAATAGTGCAAAAAAGGTATTAGGTGAACAATAGGTAAGTAAATAAATAAATACAACAGTAAAAAGAAAAATAACAGTAGCGAAGCTATATATAGTAGCGGGGCTATAAAAGTAGTGAGGCTACATACAGACAACAGTTAGTCAGGCTGATTGAGGTAGTATGTACATGTAGATATGGGTAAAGTGACTATGCATATATGATAAATAGAGAGTAGCTGAAGCGTAAAAGAGGGGTTGGCGGGTGGTGGGACACAATGCAGATAACATGGTTAGCCAATGTGCGGGAGCACTGAAGTGACTATGCATATATGATAAACAGAGAGTAACAACAGCGTAAAAGAGGGGTTGGAGGACACACACAATGCAAAACATTTGGGTAGCAATTTGATTACCTGTTCAGGAGTCTTATGGTTTGGGGGGTATAAACTGTTGAGAAGCCTTTTTGTCCTAGACTTGGCACTCCAGGTACCGCTTGCCATGCAGAGGTAGAGAGAACAGTCTATGACTGGGGTGGCTGGGGTCTTTGACAATTTTTAGGGCCTTCCTCGAATTATTAATTAATTGTACATGTTGTTTGGGATAAGATCCAGGTTTTATAATGAGTTTTTAAAATAGTGGTGGCTCTTTATATGGTTACGAAGGGCTGGAATCGTCACATAGGGTCACATAACAAGTGTAAACTCAATAAGATGCATTTTTATGTATTTAAATATACAAAGGATTGTTTTGGCAGCTAGGCTGAGAATGTACTGTCCAAATTTTGAGTAGACACTGTAACACACCTTTTGTGGTATAGTAGGCTAGACATAGAACATTCATAAGTAGGCTATAACTTTTTCTGGCTTATTACAGTTTCAACCGACAACATTACATGAGCGTATAGTTTTGACGGTTCTCCTTACAACAACGAAACATACCAGATTCCATTGACAGCACTATTTGCGCCGAGGAAGCGCATACCCTGTAAAGCGGCACTGCGGCATCGCCATATCAATGCGCCCGGTCCTCAAGCACTGACTGGGAGAGAATAGCGCCTTTGCTTCCTTACCGGATTTATTTGTTAGTTACATTTTTCCTTTTGTTTAATCTTTTATTGACCATTCGTATCCGAATACCAGCGACTTGCCCGGACGGTCCCCACTTGCAAGGGTTTGCATTTCTTGGTTTTGCATGACGTGTCTTGGAGAAAAAGAGGCTTGCTTTGTGTGTTAGTGAAAATAAGCGGAGAGCTGGAGCAGGAGGGGAAGCAGTGCCAGTCTCTGTTGTAGGCTGGACTGGCCACGGAGCGTGAGATATACTGACAGAGAGACAGACAAAAAAGGACTGAAGGAAGACAGCAAGATAATGTGATAACAGCACGGGACGAGAAAAGGGAAGGCGAAAGAGCCAAAACAGCTTTTAAACGATTTACTAGAGCTATGTTGTTTGCATGTCATTAGGGGAGTGTTGGCACGGGGCATCAGGTTAAAGGGATAGGGACTGGGAAATAGCTTAGGACCGTTATAAGAAAGGCTGAATTTAGCTTCTAGGGCTAAAACAAGGAAAAAACTGCAGCATAAACAGGGCTGGAATTTTTGATGGTTTAGATGCGCCCTTATTACGCACCATCGGTCCAAATAAGCCACATTTGCGAGCCATTGTAATGTGCTGATGTGCAACATTTGCCACTTGCAGTCTAGCTGGCTATTGGTATATTACAGGTTTTACTCATGCTACTTTCCATTGCAATCCTTGGACAATTATATAATTCAAAGTTGAAGATGGTGGTTGTCTATGACATATGATTATTATGGTGTGTCTGGTTATGATGGAGCTAGGCAAGGTGTGTTCCTACTGTCTGTCTGTGGAACGGTTCATCCAGCAGCATTTGGGGGGTTTATGAAATTTGGAGTGGCTTGGATGAGGCTAGACTAGAGCATGCCTGTGATGTTTGGTGTATTCAATGATGGATAGACTACCGTTTTGGTGATGTCATGGACACTTAGTATCTAAATGGGTTTTGGTATTGTAGATAGTATTCATAGGGTACATGTTATCTGTATCTTTGCCATACAGAGCAGATTAGAAGACTGAGAATGAATGTTTGTGTTAAGGAATGATTGAGATGACACACTGTTGAATGTGTTGTCATCTGTATGCTGTCTGAAACGCATAGCATGTAGCATGACTAGAATGTCAATAGGTTAATGAACACGTTAACTTTTGACTTAGGGTGGTCCAAATGTAAGTGCTTTAAGATCAATTGTCAGTTAAGGTCTTTGTCATCATACTAGATCTAGGAGAGAGCATTGTTTGGCAGAATCCTCATCTCAAACCCTCAAGGACAGACATCATTCAATATCTAGTGTTGGATGTTATGACCAATGTGTTTATATGGTTTACATGAGGTTATCTATTTGAAGAAATTCATTTGGAATGTAAAATTGTGACGAAACTAGTATATTCTAAGAATCAATTACCTTGTAGAAATATTGCATAATGGATAGGCCATTCAATAAATAGATTGAAATATGCATAATGACGAATACACACGACGGCGAAAAAAAATACATGGTATACTTAATGGAAAAGGTATTTTCACAGAAATGTACACTGAATCAGGGTTTTATGCACCTATATGGAGAGAGTGTAAATTATAGGTGGGATTGGAAGTGTTCACAAAGGCAGGTGTCGTGGTGACCATGACACTTATATACATTGTCTCACCTCTGGTGAAAGCACAGTGAGTTTAGAAATTGAGACATAATTGTGTGATGATCAGGCAAGCTGGTGTTCTATATGCAGTGAACAGAACCTGAGATGATAACCACAGCAGGCCTATTTTTAAAAGGTCCACATATATAGGAATATGCTTAACCAAATAGAGAAAATTCCCCTACATTTATACATGTAAGAATGCTTATTTCATTAAAAGTACAGGATAGAGTAAAACCACAGGGGAGAACTATAGAGACAGTATTAGGGAAGGAGCACTTTGAAACACAATGATCTCAGCCACATAATGATTTCAGCCTAATGATTATGCATTGTAAAAGAAAAAATGACAGTATAGTGAGAAGTCTGAAGCTATATCGTAATGAAACATTCATTTATGTTGCATTATGTAGACTGTTAACAACCCCCTGTACTGTATTATAATCTTCCTACCTTGAGAGGATGGCTCATTGACTTAATGCATTCGACATTAAGGACTGCTGCTGACTGAACATGTTGCAAATGTATGCTCTCTATCTCTTTGACTTTCAGGAGAGAGAGCTGGCTGACTGGAGCATGTGAAGAGGGAGGATTCCTTCAGGAGGATCAGGATGTGGCTTTTTACAATTGGTTCGCCATGGCAAGACATGTCTAGTGATCAGACATTCTTTTCCAGTTAAAGAGTTTTCTTATTTTTTTTCCTCTTTTTGAGTTGACAGTCTGGTTTCCACGTCTAAACGACAATTTTACCCTTTGTCTATTAGTGGATTTCATGGACGACCGTTTGGGATCTTTGCTTTGGAACCTGCTGCTGGGCTTTCAATGACTCAATGCATTCTCTACTCCAGCCTATGCCCTTTGGATATTATCTGATCGCTTACTCGTCATTGGATTTCATGCACTGAGTAACTATACGTACTACTTGTTGGATATTGTTAGGAAATATCTGTTGGTATTTCTTTCTGCTGGGAGTTCAACTGTGCCAGTGAGTGCCCTTGACAGGGTTGATTATCTTCTCTGCTAGAGGAGTCTCTAGGTGGGCTTTTCCTCTGAGGAAATGGATGGCCCTCGGTCCAGTGGGCTCCGCAAAAAGAGGAAGTCTAAGTCCGAGAGGGATCGGGGACGAAGATCAAATGGGACAAGGAACAATAACCATGTGAGGGGGGGCTGTGTGGGGGTCCGCTTCTCCTCAGATTCGGAGAGGGAGGAAAGAGTCAGGAACCCCTTTTCTTCCCGTCCGAAGCCCCCCAGGAGAAAGAGAAAGGAGTCTACGTCTGCTGAGGAGGACATCATAGATGGCTTTTCTATCTCTGGTTTCATGACGCTGGAGGAGCTGGATGTGAGTAACTCCAGGCTGATGTTACTACTTCTTCTATTCTGGTCGATGTGTGATTTTAGCATATCCTCTCTGTGTTTTGCCATCTCCTCTAGATATGGCTGTAAGGTTGTTTTAACACGTAGTCCACTTTAAAATAACCGATCTCACTTCTCTTTGCATTCACGCTGTTGCCACTTCACCTTTTTTGAGGTCTGAATTCTCTTTGCATTCACATTACTATGTTTAGAAAAGAACCAAGATATTTCTACAACATTCACTCAATGCACTCTGGGTAAAACAGGACAAAGCCATTCCATCAGAACACGTTATCGGACAGCTTGATATACCTACTTACGTTTTGGAAGCTAATAGATTGCATTTAGTTAAAAGATTACACATAATTATTCTATTCATAAGATAATATTAACATGTAAATTATAATTGGTAACAGATTAAATACCAGTAGAGTAAATGCAGATTAAATAATGCTGTAGTCTTCATAAAAAATGGTATTCCCTTTAAGGATCTAGAATGGAGTTTGTACCCTATGTTGTGATTCTCGCCAAACCCTCCCTAACCCGGACGACGCTATGCCAATTGTGCGTCGCCCCACGGACCTCCCGGTTCAGGCCGGTTACGACAGAGCCTGGGCGCGAACCCAGAGTCTCTGGTGGCACATCTGGCGCTGCAGTACAGCGCCCTTAAACACTGCGCCACCCGGGAGGCCATAAGTGCGTGAATTTGACTATTTTTCTGTCCTGCTAAGCATTCAAAATATAACAAGTACTTTTGGGTGTCTAGGAAAATGTATGGAGTAAAAAGTACAATATTTTCTTAAGGAATGTAGTGAAGTAAAAGTAGTCAAAAATATAAATAGTAAAATAAAGTACCAATACCCCAAAAAACGACTTAAGCAGTACTTTACAGTATTTTTACTTAAGTACTTTACACTACCGCTAATGTGAAGGTGTTATGGCAGGGGAAATGGTGTTGCAGTAGTCTAGTGTGTGGTGCGGGAATAATGACAAGCGAACCTGGAGAGCTTTGTGTTCACATTGCACTTAAAAAGGGAACCAGACCACGGAATTCAAGTGAACCGAACTCAGATCAGTTCGGTTCCCTTAAGGGCTCTTTTAAGGAGTCTGAGTTCCTTTGGAGTGTTCACACTCAACAACAAATTAAGTGAACTGCACTGAGTTCACAAAAATTGGCTGAAAGGGACCAAGTGTGAAATCACCCTTAATCTCTTGACACTATGTGAAGAGAGGGTTGTTATTGTCTCCAGTCCCAATCGCTCTATCTGTATTGCTGGACTGGCCTTGCACTTGGCTGAGCTCTAGCCTGCATATTTCTGTTGTGAGCTGGATTCCAACAGATGTGACGATTCAGCCAAAACGAGACAATTCAGCCAAAGATCTATATCTCTGTCACAGAGCTTGTGTTGTTGAGCAGTATTGTGGATTTGTTTTTATAAGAACGTGCCAGACAAAGGCTTACAGTACGAGGAATGGCTTCCAAAGGTTCTAGAAGGTTTCAGAATCCAGAACAGGCCAGTAGTGGATCTCATTATTATTTATTTGCCTTATTTTCTGTGGCATAAGCTCCTCACATGTACAACAGTATGTATAGCCTAATTAGGAATATATTAATCATTCATTTCATTCCACTTGTTTGAACTTGTATTCCAAGTCAAACTTTATTTGTCACGTATGCCGAATACAACAAGTGTAGACCTTACTGGGAAATTCTTACTTAAAAGCCCGTAATTAACCAACAGTCCAGTTCAAATTAACTAAAGTAAAAAATAATAAAAAGTAGCACAATAACATAACAATAATGAGGCTATACACATGGGGAACCGGTACCGAGTCAGTGTGTGAGGGTACATGTTATTTTGTAATTTGTACATGTAGGTAGGGGTGAAGTGACTATGCATATATAATAAACAGAGAGTAGCAGCAGTGTACAAAACAAATGGGGGAGGTCAATGTAATAGTCCGGTGGCCATTTGATTAATTGTCAACAGTCTTATGGCTTGGGGGTAGAAGCTGTTAAGGAGCCTTTTGGTCCGAGACTTGGTGCGCCGGTACCGCTTGCCATGCGGTAGCAGAGAACACAGTCTATGACTTGGGGGACTGGAGTCTCTGACAATTTTATGGGCTTTCCTCAGACACCTCCTATTATATAGGTCCTGGATGGCAGGAAACTTGGCCTCAGTGATGTACTGGACCGCACGCACTACCCTCTGTAGTGACTTGTGGTCAGATGCAGAGAGTTGCAATACCAGGCGGTGATCCAACCAGTCAGGATGCTCTCGAAGGTGCAGTTGTATAACCTTTTGAGGAAATGGGGACTGATGCCAAGTCTTTTCAGTCTCCTGAGGGGGAAAAGGTTTTGTCATGCCCTCTTCACAACTGTCTTGGTGTGTTTGGACCTTGATAGTTTGTTGGTGATGTGGACATCAAGGAACTTGAAAATCTCGAGATGCTCCACTACAGCCCTGTTGATGTTAATGGGAGCCTGTTCAGCCCGCCTTTTCCTGTAGTCCACGATCAGCTCCTTTTGTCTTGCTCAAATTGAGTGAAAGGTTGTTGTCCTGGCACCACACTGCCAGTTCCCTGACTTCCACCCAAAAGGCTGTCTCATTGTTGTCGGTGATCAGGCCTACCAATGTTGTGTCATCAGCAAAGTTAATAATGGTGTTGGAGTCGTGCAAAGCCACTCATTCGTGGGTGAACAGGGAGTACAGCAGAGGTCTGAGGAGGAGTCAGTGTGGAGGAGTGGACTAAGTACACACCCCTGAGGGGCCCCAGTGTTGAGGTTTAGCGTGGCAGACGTGTTGTTGCTTACCCTTACCACCTGGGGGTGGCTCGTCAGGAAGTCCAAGATCCAGTTGCAGATGGAGGTATTTAGTCCCAGGGTTCTTAACTTAGTGATGAGCTCTGTGGGCACTATAGGATTGAACGCTGAGCTGTAGTCAATGAACAGCATTCTCACATAGGTGTTCCATTTGTCCAGGTGGGAAAGGGCAGTGTGGAGTGCGAATGAGATTGCATCATCTGTGGATCTGTTGGGACGGTATGCAAATTAGAGTGTTTCTAGGGTATCCAGGAGGATGCTGTTTATGTGAGCCATGACCAGCCTTTCAAATAATTTCATGGCTACCGGGCGGTATTCATTTAGGCATGTTACCTTCGCTTCCTTGGGCACAGGGACTAGGGTCATCTGCTTGAAACATATAGGTATTACAGACTCAGTCAGGGAGAGGTTGAAAATGTCAGTGAAGACACTTGCCAGTTGGTCCGTGCATGCTTTGAGTACACGTCCTGGTAATCCATCTGGCCCCACGGCTTTGTGAACGCTGACCTGTTTAACCTTTCTAGCGCAGGGGTTCCGCTAGCGGAAAACCTCGACAACATTCCGCTGAAAAGGCAGTGCGCGAAATTCAAAAATATTTTTTTGAAATATCTAACTTTCACACATTAACAAGTCAAATACAGCAAATGAAAGATGAACATCTTGTTAATCTACCCACCGTGTCCGATTTAAAAAATGCTTTACAGCTAAAGCACAACATATGATTATGTTAGATCACCGCCAATTTGAAAAAACAGACATTTTCCCTGCCAAAGATAGGAGTCACAAAAGCAGAAATATAGATCAAATTAATCACTAACCTTTGATGATCTTCATCAGATGATACTCATAGGACATCATGTTACACAATACATGTATGTTTTGTTCGATAATGTGCATATTTATATCCAAAAATCTCAGTTTACATTGGCTCCTTTACATGCAGTAATGTTTTGATTCCAAAACATCCGGTGATTATGCAGAAATACTCATAATAAACATTGATAAATGATACAAGTGTTATTCACATAATTAAAGATAGACGTCTCCTTAATGCAACCGCTGTGTCAGATTTCAAAAAAACTTTACGGAAAAAGCATAATCTGAGAACGGCGCCCAAAACACCCAGAGGAATATCCGCCATTTTGGAATCAACAAAGTTAGAAACAACACCATAAATATTCACTTACCTTTGATGATCTTCATCGGAAGGCACTCCCAGGAATCCCAGTTCAAAAATAAATGACTGATTTGTTCCATAAAGTTCCATCATGTATGTCCAAATAGCCACTTGTTGTTAGCGTGTTCAGCCCAGTAATCCATCTTCATGAGGCGTGAGCATTTCATCCAGACAAAAACTCGAAAATTTACAGTCCTTTATAAACATGTCAAACAATGTATGGAATCAATCGTTAGGATGTTTTTAACATAAAACATCAATAATGTTCCAACCGGAGAATTCCTTTGTCTTCAGAAAAAGAACTGGAAAGCGAGGTAACTCTGTCAGGAGCGTGCGTCATGAGACCAAGGCTCTCTGCCCGACCACTGTCTCAAAGAGGTCTGATGAGCCCCTCCTTTATAGTAGAATCCTCATTCAAGTTTCAAAAGACATTTGACATCTAGTGGAAGCCCTGGGAAGCGCAACCTCATCCATATCTCAATGTGTACTCGGTAGGCCAAGCTTTGAACAACTGCAAACCTCAGATGTCCCACTTCCTGGTTGGATTTTTCTCAGGTTTTCGCCTGCCATATGAGTTCTGTTATATTCATAGACATCATTCAAACAGTTTTAGAAACTTCAGAGTGTTTCCTATCCAATACTACTAATAATATGCATATATTAGCATCTGGGACAGAGTAGGAGGCAGTTTACTATTCATCCAAAAGTGAAAATGCTGCCCCCTATCCCAAAAAGGTTAAAGGTCTTGCTCACGTAGGCTACCAAGAGCACTAACACACAGTCTTCCAGAACAGCTGGTGCTCTCGTGCTTGCTTCAGTGTTGCTTGCCTCGAATCGAGCATAAGACATTTAGCTCATCTGGTAGGCTCGTGTCACTGGGCAGCTCGCGTCTGGGTTTCCCTTTTGTAGTCCGTAATAGTTTTCAAGCCCTGCCACATCCGACAAGTGTCAGAGCCGGTGTAGTAGGATTCAATCTTAATCCTGTATTGATGCTTTGCTTGTTTGATAGTTCGTCTGGGCGCATTGTGGGATTTATTATAAGCGTTTACGATTTGTGTCTCACTCCTTGAAAGTGGCAGCTCTAGCCTTTAGCTCGATGCGGCTGTTGCCTGTAATCCATGGCTTCTGGATGGGATATGTACGTATGGTCACTGGGGATGATGTTGTTGATGCAGTTATTGATGAAGCCGATGACTGAGGTGGTATACTTCTTAATGCCATTGGATGAATCCCGTAACATATTCCAGTCTGTGCTAGCAAAACAGTCCTGTAGTGTAGCATCCACATCATCAGACCTTCCGTATTGAGCAAGTCACTGGTACCTCCTGCTTTAGGTTATGCTTGTAAGCAGGAATCAGGAGAATAGAATAGAATTATGGTCAGATATTCCAAATTGAGGGCGGGGGAGAGCTTTCTATGCATCTCTATGTGTGACGTAAAAGTGGTCTAGAGTTTTTTTTCTCTGGTTGAACATGTGACATGCTGGCAAAAATTTGGTAAAACGGATTTGAGTTTGCCTACATTAAAGTCCCCGGCCACTAGGATTGCCACTTCTGGATGAGCATTTTCTTGTTTGCTTATGGCCTTATAGATTTGGTTGAGTTTGGTGTTAGTGCCAGCATCGGTCTGTGGTGGTAAATAGGCGGCTGCGAATAATATAGATGACAACTCTCTTGGTAGCTAGTGTGGTCTACAGCTTATCATAAGGTACTCTACCTCAGGCAAGCAATACCTCAAGACTTCTTTAATATTAGACATCGCGCACCAGCTGTTACTGACAAAAAGACACTCACCCCAACCCCTCGTCTTACCAGACGTAGCATCTCTGTTCTGCCGGTGCATGGAAAATCCTGCCAGCTCTATATTTTCTGTGTCCTTGTTCAGCCACGACTCGGTGAAACATAAGATATTACAGTTCTTAATGTCCCGTTGGTAGGGTAATCGTAGGTCATCCAATTATTGCATGTTAGCAAGAAGAACGGAAGGCAGTGGGAGTTTTCTCACTCTTCCACGGATTCTCAGTTGGCAGCCCGAT
Source organism: Oncorhynchus keta (assembly GCF_023373465.1). Classification (NCBI taxonomy): domain Eukaryota; kingdom Metazoa; phylum Chordata; class Actinopteri; order Salmoniformes; family Salmonidae; genus Oncorhynchus; species Oncorhynchus keta. Next base: position 24,991,721 of record NC_068432.1, read on the forward strand.
CTGCTTCCTCTTTTCCTCCGTCTTTTCTTCGCGCAAATGACTGGGATTTGGGCCTGTTCCCAGGAGAGCAGTATGTCTTTCTCGTCGGACTTGCTAAAGGAACATTTTTTTTTCCAGTTCGTGGTGAGTAATCACTGTTCTGATATCCAGAAGTTATATTCGTTCATAAGAGATGGTAACAACAACATTATGTACAAAATAAGTAAAATAATAAGTTACAAACAACGCAAAAAAAATAACAAAATAGCTCAATTGGTCAGGGGCGTGTCAAACTTTAGCAATCCTCTTCACCACCATCTTATTACAATGTTAACTACAGTTGAAGTCAGAAGTTTACATAAACTTAGGTTGGAGTCATTAAAACTTATTTTTCAATCACTCCACAAATTTCTTGTTAACAAACTATAGTTTTAGCAAGTCGGTTAGGACATTTACTTGGTGTATGACAAGTAATTTTTCCAACAATTGTTTACAATTCACTGTATCACAATTCCAGTTGGTCAGAAGTTTACATACACTAAGTTGACTGTGCCTTTAAACAGCTTGGAAAATGCCAGAAAATTATGTCATGGCTTTAGAAGCCTCTGATTGGTTAATTGACATAATTTGAGTCAATTGGCGGTGTACCTGTGGATGTATTTCAAAGCCTACCTTCAAACTCATTGCCTCTTTGCTTGACATCATGGGAAAATCAAAATAAATCAGCAAAGACCTCCCCCCAAAAATTGTAGACCTCCACAAGTCTGGTTCATCCTTGGAAGAACTTTCCAAATGCCTGAAGGTACCACGTTCATCTGTACAAACAATAGTACGCAAGTATAAACACCATGGGACCACGCAGCTGTCATACCACTCAGGAAGGAGACGCATTCTGTCTCCTAGAGATGAACGTTCTTTGGTGCGAAAAGTGCAAATCAATCCCAGAACCATAGCAAAGGACCTTGTGAAGATGCATGAGGAAACAGGTACAAAATAATCTATATCCACAGTAAAACAAGTCCTATATCGACATAACCAGAAAGGCCGCTCAGCAAGGAAGAAGCCACTGCTCCAAAACCGCCATAAAAAAGCCAGATTACGGTTTGCAACTGCACATATGGACAAAGATCTTACTTTTAGAAGAAATGTCCTCTGGTCTGATGAAACAAAAATGTAACTGTTTGGCCATAATGACAATCATTATGTTTGGAGGAAAAGGGGGAGGCTTGCAAGCCGTAGAACACCATCCCAACTTAATATATATTGAAGCAACATCTCAAGATATCAGTCAGGAAGTTAAAGCTTAGATGCAAATGGGTTTTCCAAATTGACAATGACCCCAAGCATACTTCCAAAGTTGTGGCAAAATGGCTTAAGGACAACAAAGTCAAGGTATTGGAATGGCCATCACAAAGCCCTGACCTCAATCCTATAGAAAATTTGTGGGCAGAACTGAAAAAGCGTGTGCGGGCAACGAGACCTACAATCCTGGCTCTGTCAGGAGGAATGGGACAACATTCACCCAACTTATTGTTGGAAGCTTTTTGAAGACTACCAGAAATGTTTAAAGGCAATGCTACCAAATACTAATTGAGTGTATGTAAACTTCTGAACCACTGGGAATGTGATGAAAGAAATATAAGCTGAAATAAATCATTGTCTCTACTATTATTCTGACATTTCACATTCTTAAAATAAAGTGGTGATCCTAACTGACCTAAGACAGGGCATTTTTACTATGATTAAATTGTGAATTGTGAAACTGAGTTTAAATGGATTTGGCTAAGGTGTATGCAAACTTCCGACTTCAACTGTATGTCACCAAATATATATTACATTTTATCATTACTGTAGGCCTATATTTGTGTTGTGACTTGTGAGCCTTAATTCATGGCTTCCTTTCATACTACTCCTCTGCAGTATGTGTTTCCAACACAATCTTTGTGCTTTGTCATGTAAATCAAAACCTATACATACATTACAACAACATTAGCTTCCCTAACAGGTTAGATACTTGTATGAAGTAGGCTGTAAGAACCAAGTGGGCAAAACCTGGTTTAAAAGACAGTATGTATGTCAGTTTGATGTATTTTTCTGGTTGGAAAATTACTTTTTTATTTTACTTATTATTACTGACCAGAATATGACGTCTTTTTCTGACCACCATATTAATTGTGACCACTATATTATGTGCTACATTATGTAGCCTACTAGTCATAGTTAAGACCTCATCAGAACCTGTTATTGACCACCTGACTACAGCTTATTACTTGCACTTTTAGAAAAAAGGGTTCCAAAAGGTTTCTTCTGCTGTCTCCATAGAATAACTATTTTTGGTTCCAAGGAAAAGCTGTTTTGGTTCCACGTAGAACCATTTTGGTTTCCATGTAGAACCCTGTGGAAAGGGTCCTACATAAAACCCAAAAGGGTTCTACCTCAAACCAAACAGGGTTCTCCTATGGGGACAGCCAAATAACCTAAAAGGTTCTAGATAGCACCTTTTTTTCTAAGAGTGTACTGTATAAATTATTGCAGAGGATGAAGTTGGATATTGAAAACATTGTTAATTGCATTTCTGTTTCCATAGTCACCAAATTCAGTTAATCTGCAACATATTATTTCTTACCTTTAAAATAGATCAAGCAATTGCAAAACAAATCTACATAACAATGTTTTTCACATTCTCATACATTTGTTTCATAATTCACCCACAGACATTACATGCATAGAAAGACTAGGACAATCTCTACTTTTTAAAATGATTTGTTTCAATATTAACAACATTTGATGTAAATGTATACATTTTGATAGACCAAAGCATGAGCTATCAGACCATTTGAAGAGTGATTAGAAAAGAACAGAGAAGACTGAAGGAAGGTATTTTCACAGATTTTGTGAATCGTCGGAGAGGATACCATTTTCTTGTGTCCTTAAGCGCCACAGGGTAGTATGCTGACAACTGACACCTCTCCTTTACACGTTCTCAGTTCTGCCTCACACTTTCTCCGCATCTGGGTAGAACTGTCAGCATCATCCTCCATATAAGGGCCATCTTGAAGAGTTCTGGACTTTTCTCAAGGCCCAAACACATCAACCTCCTGAGTTTTGTGGCTTTTCATGACACTTACTGTAAGCACAAAAAGAGAATAAAATACATTTACGATTGGAATATTGTGGGCATGCAGGACAAAACGGAACAGTAACGCACAATAAAATGTCCTTAACAGTCAGAATCTACAAGAAAATTCTCATTGTGTATGTCAAATGTCTCTGCTGCTCACTTACTTTCCAATTACAATGGAGCACACACCACACGAAGGGTAGCAAAGGCATGTTTGTTCCTCCGTCCCTTCATATTAAAGTGGGAAAATAATTCATTGGTCATTAATCTGCAAAATTTTAGGAAAGAGGATATAAAAATTAGACACTAGTTGGATAATGAAAATGTTTAACCCCTCTCTAAATGACCGATCTCCAAAATCCCAAAGACGTTGTCCCGGATAGAGGTTCCCCCAATTGACAGCTTGGCATTCTTAAAAAAATACTGTGTAAAACTGTGCAAAAATTGAAGTATGTGTAAAGAGCCAGTCTATTTTTTTTATCTTTCTCTTTTTCAAAAGTTGTGTGTCTTTCATCTCATTCCCACAACAAACATGAAGACAATGTGCATACCAATTGCTTCCTTTTGTCCTCATTGGTGAGGCTATCCTCCATGACATTTACATTACATTTACATTTAAGTCATTTAGCAGACGCTCTTATCCAGAGCGACTTACAAATTGGTGCATTCACCTTATGACATCCAGTGGAACAGCCACTTTACAATAGTGCATCTAAATCTTTTAAGGGGGGGGGGGTGAGAAGGATTACTTTATCCTATCCTAGGTATTCCTTAAAGAGGTGGGGTTTCAGGTGTCTCCGGAAGGTGGTGATTGACTCCGCTGTCCTGGCGTCGTGAGGGAGTTTGTTCCACCATTGGGGGGCCAGAGCAGCGAACAGTTTTGACTGGGCTGAGCGGGAACTGTACTTCCTCAGTGGTAGGGAGGCGAGCAGGCCAGAGGTGGATGAATGCAGTGCCCTTGTTTGGGTGTAGGGCCTGATCAGAGCCTGGAGGTACTGAGGTGCCGTTCCCCTCACAGCTCCGTAGGCAAGCACCATGGTCTTGTAGCGGATGCGAGCTTCAACTGGAAGCCAGTGGAGAGAGCGGAGGAGCGGGGTGACGTGAGAGAACTTGGGAAGGTTGAACACCAGACGGGCTGCGGCGTTCTGGATGAGTTGTAGGGGTTTAATGGCACAGGCAGGGAGCCCAGCCAACAGCGAGTTGCAGTAATCCAGACGGGAGATGACAAGTGCCTGGATTAGGACCTGCGCCGCTTCCTGTGTGAGGCAGGGTCGTACTCTGCGGATGTTGTAGAGCATGAACCTACAGGAACGGGCCACCGCCTTGATGTTAGTTGAGAACGACAGGGTGTTGTCCAGGATCACGCCAAGGTTCTTAGCGCTCTGGGAGGAGGACACAATGGAGTTGTCAACCGTGATGGCGAGATCATGGAACGGGCAGTCCTTCCCCGGGAGGAAGAGCAGCTCCGTCTTGCCGAGGTTCAGCTTGAGGTGGTGATCCGTCATCCACACTGATATGTCTGCCAGACATGCAGAGATGCGATTCGCCACCTGGTCATCAGAAGGGGGAAAGGAGAAGACCTCAAACTCACTAAGCCCGGCAGCTGGATCTAAAGCTATACTGAACGAAAATATAAATGCAACATGTATTTTGGTCCCATGTTTCATGAGCTTAATTAAAAAATCCCAGAAATGTTCCATACGTGCAAAAAGCTTATTTCTCTCAAATTGTGTGCACAAATTTGTTTACATCTCAGTTAGTGAGCATGTCTCATTTGCCAAGATAATCCATCCTTCTGACAGGTGTGTAATATCAAGAAGCTGATTAAATGGCATGATCATTACACAGGTGCATCTTGTGCTGGGGATAATAAAAGGCCACTCTAAAATGTCACACAACACAATGCCACAGATATCTCAAGTTATGAGAGAGCGTGCAATTGGCATGCTTACTGCAGGAATGTCCACCAGAGCTGTTGCCAAAGAATTGAATGTTAATTTCTTTACCATAATCCCCCTCCAATGTCATTTAAAATAACTTGGCAGTACGTCCAACTGGCCTCACAACCGCAGACCACGTGTAACCACACCAGCCCAGTACCTCCACATCAGACTTCATCACCTGCGGGATTGTCTGGAACCAACCACCTGGAGAGCTGATGAAACTATGGGTTTGCACAACTGAAGAATTTCTGCACAATCTGTCAGAACCCGTCTCCGGGAAGCTAATCTACGTGCTTGTCATCCTCACCAGGGTCTTGACCTGACAGTAGTTTGACGTTGTAACCATCTTCTTCAGTGTGCAAATGCTTACCTTCGATGGCAACTGGCATGCTGGAGAAGTGTGCTCTTCATAAATGAATCCCGGTTTCAACTTTACTGGGCAGATGGCAGACGGCGTGTATGGCATTGTGGGCGAGCGGTTTGCTGATGTCAACGTTGTGAACAGAGCCCCGTGGTGGTGGGGTTATGGTATGGGCAGGCAAAAGCTATGGATAAAGAACACAATTGCATTTTAACGATGGCAATTTGAATGCACGGAGAAACCGTGATGAAATCCTGAAGCCCATTGTTGTGCCGCCACCATCACCTCACGTTTCAGCATGATAATGCAGGAGCCATTTTGCAAGGATCTATACACAATTCCTGAAAGCTGAAAATGTCCCTGTTCTTCCATGGCCTGCATATTCACCAGACATCACCCATTGAGCATGTTTGGGGTGCTCTGGATTGATGCGTACAACAGTGTGTTCCAGTTCCCGCCAATATCCAGCAACTTTACACAGCCATTGAAGAGTGGGACAACATTCCACAGGCCACAATCAACAGTCTGATCAACTTTCTGCGAAAGAGATGTCGCACTGCATGAGACAAATGGTGGTCACACCAGATACTGACTGTTTTTATTTATTTTTTATTTTTTTCACCTTTATTTAACCAGGTAGGCTAGTTGAGAACAAGTTCTCATTTGCAACTGCGACCTGGCCAAGATAAAGCATAGCAGTGTGAGCAGACAACACAGAGTTACACATGGAGTAAACAATTAACAAGTCAATAACACAGTAGAAAAAAGGGGGAGTCTATATACAATGTGTGCAAAAGGCATGAGGAGGTAGGCGAATAATTACAATTTTGCAGATTAACACTGGAGTGATAAATGATCAGATGGTCATGTACAGGTAGAGATATTGGTGTGCAAAAGAGCAGAAAAGTAAATAAATAAAAACAGTATGGGGATGAGGTAGGTGAAAATGGGTGGGCTATTTACCAATAGACTATGTACAGCTGCAGCGATCGGTTAGCTGCTCAGATAGCTGATGTTTGAAGTTGGTGAGGGAGATAAAAGTCTCCAGCTTCAGCGATTTTTTTTTTTGCAGTTCGTTCCAGTCACAGGCAGCAGAGAACTGGAACAAAAGGTGGCCAAATGAGGTGTTGGCTTTAGGGATGATCAGTGAGATACACCTGCTGGAGCGCGTGCTACGGATGGGTGTTGCCATCGTGACCAGTGAACTGAGATAAGGCGGAGCTTTACCTAGCATGGACTTGTAGATGACCTGATCCACGCTCCTAACTTTTTAAAAATGTATTTGTGACCAATAGATGCATATCTGTATTCCCAGTCATGTGAAACCCATAGATTAGGGCCTAATGAATTCATTTAAATTGACTGATTTCCTTATATGAACTGTAACTCTTAGAAACTTGTGTTTTATATTTTTGTTCAGTGTAAATCTGTGTCACCTGTAGTTGTTTCTCTGTACTCTAACTGTTAAATTCTGTTCCTTAAGTCGGTCAATAAATACAGGACCCTTTTCTGAAACCCTTACAACAACAAAAAAATACACTATTTGCTTATTTGTTGTGCCATTTACATTTCAGGAGAAGACTTAAATATGATATGCAGTTCTTACTTTTAGTAGAAAATAAAATGTTGCCTCTGAGTGGAGAAGACAACCTGCAACAATTATTCACCTGTCAGAAAATGTGTTTTTGTTTTGATAGACCTATGATCCCAGCGTCTCATACACGTGATGAATTCTGAAGTTGAAACGTTTGTGGTGCAGGAATAATTGCACTGGGGAACATACAGTATACCGTGTGGAGGCCTATTTCCATTCATTATGTGTATTATATTTGCTAAGCACCTCTTTTTCCATTATTTTGGATATCTTTCTATGCTCATGCGTGTCCCCAAAGGCAAGACCTGAATTATTGCATTTTGACAGGAAATGTGTTTTGACTGAACCGAAATTGATAGCCTAAATGTATGTGGACCTAAACGTGAGTTTTTCTTTTGCCACATTTAAAATGTATTTGTGAAGAGGCAACTCTGGGATGCTGGCCTTCTAGGCAGAGTTCCTCTGTCCAGTGTCTGTGTTCTTTTGCCCATCTTAATATTTTATTTTTATTGGCCAGTCTGAGATATGGCTTTGTCTTTGAAACTCTGCCTAGAAGGCCAGCATTCCGGAGTCGCCTCTTCACTGTTCACGTTGAGACTGATGTTTTGCGGGTACTATTTAATGAAGCTGCCAGTTGAGGACTTGTGAGGTGTCTGTTTCTCAAACTAGACACACTAATATACTTGTCCTCTTGCTCAGTTGTGCACCGGGGCCTCCCACTCCTCTTTCTAGTCTGGTTAGAGACAGTTTGCGCTGTCCTGTGAAGGGAGTAGTACACAGCGTTGTACGAGATCTTCTGTTTCTCGGCAATTTCTCGCATGGAATAGCCTTCATTTCTCAGAACAAGAATAGACTGACAAGTTTCAGAAGAAAGCTCTTGGTTTCTGTCCATTTTTAGCCTGTAATCGAACCCGCAGACGCTCCAGATACTCAACTAGACTAACAATGTCTACACTGTATTTTTGATCAATTTGATGTTATTTTAATGGACAAAAAATTTGTTTCTCTTTCAAAAACAAGGACATTTCTAAGTGACCCCAAACTTTTGAACGGTAGTTTATGTTGTAGCTTAGAGCCTATTTCACTTCATCTGAGGGGTTAGTGTTGTGCCCGCTATCGGTTGAGACACTGCATACTCTTAAATACAGGGTGGGTGTCATGTTTTGGCTGATAAATGTACAAAAATGGGAATAAAATTGAAATATCAACTTTCAAATGGTACCACAAAGATGGATGGAAGTCCACATATCAGAGAATGTTGACTTGAATGGGTATGTCTGTTTTAAATTATGCTGTCAATCTTTCATAGGAAACCTATTGAAGTAATTGAGATATATAGATAATAGAATACACATTCCCATATGTCGTTCGACGGTGTGTGTACCGGCGGCCATTTTTGTGGTAGTATTCTGTAGTAAAAAGTTCAACTAAATTTCAATGGTGTTCCAGCTAAATTGCAGTGGTTTGAAGGGATAGGTAAATTCTATGATTGAAATGACACCCACCCTGTATTCAAGAGTATGCTGTGTCTAAACTGATGGTGGCACATCATAAACACCTCAAATTATGTAAATTAGGGTCTAATATGCAAAAATGTTTTTTGGGGGGGAGTTTACATGTTTTAAGATTATTAACGTTATAAAGGCTAAAAAAAATAACCATTTAGTCTGACAACCCTTTGTGAAAGCTTTTAAATTATATCAAACTCAACCGTTAATCTTTCCAATGATGAAGACATGGATGTCTCATGGTTGGGTGAGGTATGCAAAATGTGTCAACTTTGAGCGCCTCTATCTCCTGAATGTTTTGGCATTTTGGTCTAAAAAGCCACTTTCTGACCACTTCTACCATGGGAAAAGGCGCAACGCTTCCTCACCATTAAAAATGCATTGTTTTATTTAAGCATGGTTAAAAGATTACAGTTTCAGCTTTCGATGGGGCTTCATCAGAATCTTTTCCTTTTTCAATGATTACATTTTTTGGGTGCACCTCGACTCACGTTAGTTGAGCACACTCCACTTCTTTCCACTTCTACCATGGGCAAATATGTATGGTTTTTTATGTTAAAATCAAAAGGGGTGCGGTCAAAAAGTGATTGAAATCAAATGGAACGACCCGATAGCGATACACTCTTTCTCCAGTGGGCTTTGTATAAGTGCAGGGTAAATAATTTGTCTACACAAGAGAGACATTACTGATAGTATTCTACCTTAATACTTTACTGGAGAAGTTACTTCTCAATACCACTCAGTCACTATGTATCCCCACAGTTCCTACAGTTCATAGCCTACATTCCCTACAGAGTAATGTTTTTATCCCCACACCAAACCCTTTTTGGTTTCAATTTGAGAGGGAATTGCACAGCATCAATATGCAAAGGCAGCTCCCTAGTCTCAAATGCATTCAGAAAGGTGTTCTGTTCTCATTCATTGAACCAGACCATTGAAATCAAGATGTTCCACCTGCACATACAGCTGCAGCAGCTGTCCTTTACAAGTGAACTATCTGAGGCAGGCGTAAGGCGTTCTATAAAGCCTGCTGCCTAGTGCCTATTGATAGAGGAAAAGGGAGGAGGCTTGAGCTTGCAGTTGTGTATAACAACGAACACTCTGAGAAATTACAAAATGATTAAGCTCTATCTCTCAAACCCTGATCCCACTGCACTAAACTGCTGTGTAATCGTTCCCTTCTCTTCTTTCCCCACCCCGATTCAATATTACTCAATGACTGCACCGCCAACTGACACTGTAAAACCAAATGACTTGTTCATTGTGTTGTAGGCTTTTCATCCGAACACACACGCTAAGCTTCATTTGGTAGAATCTTTTCCAATAGGCCCTGTACAATCAAAGGAAATCGATTGCGAGGTGAAATTCACAGCCCTTTCTCTCAATGAAGACTTTGGGCTAATGTCCTTCTCCAGCGCCTCATTTGAGTTTTCCCATTTAGCACAGAGTATTATTGTAAGGGGTAAAAAGCAATCAGTGTAACCTATAGTACTGAATAATTGAAGGAGAATATATACTGAACAAAAAATATAAACAACATCCCAATGCTGGAAAATCAACCATTTATAAGCAACAATTTCAACTATTTTACTGAGTTACAGTTCATGTAAGGAAATCAGTCAATTGAAATAAATACATTTGGCCCTAATCTATGGATTTCACATGACTGGGAATACAGATATGCATCTGTTGGTCACAGATACCGTAAAAAAAAAAAAGGTAGGGGGCGTGGATCATATAACCAGTCAGTATCTGGTGCGACCACCATTTGCCTCATGCAGCGTGACACATCCCCTTGGCATAGAGTTGATCAGACTGTTGAGTGTGACCTGTGGAATGTTGTCCTGCTCCTCTTCAGTGGCTCTGCGGAGTTGCTGGATATTGGCGGGAACTGGAACAGGCTCTGGATTGACGTGTACGTCAGCATCTCAAACATGCTTAATGGATGACATACCTGGTGAGTGTGCAGGCCACTAGGAACTGAGACATGTTCACCTTCCAGTTATTGTGACATGGGGTTGTGCATTATAATGCTGAAATATGAGGTGATGGTGGCGGATAAATGGCATGACAATGGGCCTCAGAACTTTGTCACGGTATCTCTGTGAATTCAAATTGCCATCGATTAAAATGGAATTGTTAGTTTGTTGTCCATAGCTTATGTTTGCCCATACCATAACCCCACTGCCACAATGGGGCACTCTGTTCACAACATTGACATCAGTAAACCGCTCACCCACACAACACCATACACGTGATCTGCGGTTGTGAGACCAGTTGGATGTACTGCCAAATTCTCTAAAACAACGTTGGAGAAGGCTTAGAGGAATGAACAATAAATTATATGGCAACAGCTCTGGTGGACATTCCTGCTGTCAGCATGCCAATTGCATGCTCCCTCAACTTGAGACATCTGTGGCATTCATTGTGTTATGTGACAAAATGGCACATTTTAGAGTGGCCTTTTATTGTTCCCAGCACAAGGTGCACCTGTGTAATGATCATGCTGTTTAATCAGCTTCTTCATATGCCACACCTGTCAGGTGGATGGATTATCTTGGCAAAGGAGAACTGTCAGGGATATAAACACATTTGTGTACACAATTTGAGCGAAATTGACCATTTCTAGGATCTTTTATTTCAGCTCATGAAACGTGGGACCAACACTTTATACATGTTGCGTTTATATTTTTGGTCAGTGTATATGCTCATGCTCTTTTTCAGTTATGTGTCATATGTGACATATTCAATCAATCCCTATACCAGTCTGCTGTTCCCACATGCTTCAAGAGGGCCACCATTGTTCCTGTTCCCAAGAAAGCTAAGGTAACTGAGCTAAACGACTACCGCCCCGTAGCACTCACTTCCGTCATCATGAAGAGCTTTGAGAGACTAGTCAAGGACCATATCACCTCCACCCTACCTGACACCCTAGACCCACTCCAATTTGCTTACCGCCCAAATAGGTCCACAGACGATGCAATCTCAACCACACTGCACACTGCCCAAACCCATCTGGGCAAGAGGAATACCTATGTGCGAATGCTGTTCATCGACTACAGCTCGGCATTCAACACCATAGTACCCTCCAAGCTCGTCATCAAGCTCGAGACCCTGGGTCTCGACCCCGCCCTGTGCAACTGGGTACTGGACTTCCTGACAGGCCGCCCCCAGGTGGTGAGGGTAGGCAACAACATCTCCTCCCCGCTGATCCTCAACACTGGGGCCCCACAAGGGTGCGTTCTGAGCCCTCTCCTGTACTCCCTGTTCACCCACGACTGCGTGGCCACGCACGCCTCCAACTCAATCATCAAGTTTGCGGACGACACAACAGTGGTAGGCTTGATTACCAACAACGACGAGACGGCCTACAGGGAGGAGGTGAGGGCCCTCGGAGTGTGGTGTCAGGAAAATAACCTCACACTCAACGTCAACAAAACTAAGGAGATGATTGTGGACTTCAGGAAACAGCAGAGGGAACACCTCCCTATCCACATCGATGGAACAGTAGTGGAGAGGGTAGCAAGTTTTAAGTTCCTCGGCATACACATCACAGACAAACTGAATTGGTCCACTCACACAGACAGCATCGTGAAGAAGGCGCAGCAGCGCCTCTTCAACCTCAGGAGGCTGAAGAAATTCGGCTTGTCACCAAAAGCACTCACAAACTTCTACAGATGCACAATCGAGAGCATCCTGGCGGGCTGTATCACCGCCTGGTACGGCAACTGCTCCGCCCTCAACCGTAGGGCTCTCCAGAGGGTAGTGAGGTCTGCACAACGCATCACCGGGGGCAAACTACCTGCCCTCCAGGACACCTACACCACCCGATGTTACAGGAAGGCCATAAAGATCATCAAGGACAACAACCACCCGAGCCACTGCCTGTTCACCCCGCTATCATCCAGAAGGCGAGGTCAGTACAGGTGCATCACAGCTGGGACCGAGAGACTGAAAAACAGCTTCTATCTCAAGGCCATCAGACTGTTAAACAGCCACCACTAACATTGAGTGGCTGCTGCCAACACACTGACACTGACTCAACTCCAGCCACTTTAATAATGGGAATTGATGGGAAATGATGTAAATATATCACTAGCCACTTTAAACAATGCTACCTTATATAATGTTACTTACCCTACATTATTCATCTCATATGCATACGTATATACTGTACTCTATATCATCGACTGCATCCTTATGTAATACATGTATCACTAGCCACTTTAACTATGCCACTTTGTTTACATACTCATCTCATATGTATATAATGTACTCGATACCATCTACTGTATCTTGCCTATGCTGCTCTGTACCATCACTCATTCATATATCCTTATGTACATATTCTTTATCCCCTTACACTGTGTATAAGACAGTAGTTTTGGAATTGTTAGTTAAATTACTTGTTGGTTATTACTGCATTGTCGGAACTAGAAGCACAAGCATTTCGCTACACTCGCATTAACATCTGCTAACCATGTGTATGTGACAAATAACATTTGATTTGATTTGAAATCAGAACATGTGGCTATAGGTCTAGCATGGGATTTATTTTATAAATCTTGCTTGATTGAGTAGAAAACAATGTCAATGGAATCAGCATTTAGTTTAGCAAGAGACCTATCGCTTTCCCGTTGGGGCTTTACACATTCAATTATCTTCAAAGCCATCACTCACTCTGCTGTTGCAACAAATACTGCCAAGTCCCTGTGAGCTGATTCCTACTTTATAACTATTTTGTTTTTTTTACACACACAAATTGCCAAACATTTCTCCTGAAAGAATTGAGGGTCAGAATATCTCCAGTAACTTGGCACTGCTTGAGCATTTACAGGTGGTAAATGTGGGGATCAGGATGCTCATGTTCATGCAGTGGACTCAAGTCAGTATGCTGTGATACTATTGTCACTACTGGTGAGTGGGCTCTCTTCATCAGATTGGCGTGTGTTGTGAAGGGCATGGTTTATTGACATGTTGTATACAGTACCTTTAACTTACTCAATATTACAGAACTGTTTTAAGGTCAACAACAAAGTGTGAAAGGCTCAAATGGAAAATACGATATTATGATGAACATATTATTAACTGCTACGGGATCGGTGTCCCTATACCGATGGTTGAGCTAATGTGATTAGCATAACGTTGTAGGTAACGGCTAACTTTCCAGGACATAGACATGTCTTTATATGGGCAGAAAGCTTAAATTCTTGTTAATCCAACTGCACTGTTCAATTTACAGCTCTAATTTACTGCTCTAATTTGTCATCTTGAGAGTCCCAGAGATAAAATGTAGCATAGTTTTGTTTGATAAAATTAAATTTTATATTCTAATGTAGGAACTGGGTTCTACAGTTTTAACCCTTGCTCCTTCTGGCGCCATACCCCCCCGGCCATCTAGATGTGTGAAAGTTAGTGTATAAGCTAATGATCCATCATTTTACATTCCTGGGAGTGTAAATGTTGTATTACCATATCATTTCTGTTTGTTCTCTGTGGTTATGTACTAGAAAATGTATCAATTGACCAATTCGGCACATTTGGGCAGACTTACAAAATATTGTCCAGTATTGCAATGATTCACTGGATCAATCTGAAACTTTACACACACACTGCTGCCATCTAGTGGCCAAAATCTAAATCGTGCCCAAACTGCAATATTATATTATGGCCTTTCTCTTGCATTTCAAAGATGATAAAAAAAGAAAACGCATGTTTTTTGATTTGTATTATCTTTTACCAGATCTAATGTGTTATATTCTCCTACATTCATTTCACATATACACACACTTCAAATCGTTTCCTTTCAAATGGTATCAAGCATATTAATTCAGGTCCTGAGCTACAGGCAGTTAGATTTGGGTATGTCATTATAGGCGAAAATTGATAAAGGGTCCGATCCTTAAGAGGTTTTAATGGCTATTTACATTTACGGAAAGCTTAGAATAGATGGATCTCAACCTCCTGTTGAGAGGAATGGATTGAAATACTCATGGCAACAAACGGGTATCTCCACTTATCTAAAATGTAACCTATAAGATGAATGGTGTATTTAAGTATAGCTATATAAGTCAGTGACAGTAAGAAGAGATTTTTTCCTTCAAGTGATTGAAACACTACCGCCGATAATAGTGTCTGTCTGGCTTCCAGAATTCAAACAATGGATTTTCCTAGAAACTGTTGTCTCAGAGCTGGTGTCTGATAGAGGGTCTGAGAGAGAGCAGGTATGGGGGAAATTGATTAGCACTTCATTGTGGAGAAGAACATGAAAATGAATGTATCGACATACAGTTGGTTGGTCTGCTGTGTTTTTACAGAAACGTCAATTCCAAGAATGAAGACACACAAGTATCAAGCGAGCTTACAGTGTATATTGTGTTTGAGTGGATGGATGCAGCTGCTAGTTTCAAAGAGAAAATATCTTGAGAGGCTATCAACACACCCGGATCTTCTTGTACTTGACGATGGCACGCTTCCAGATATTTCCCTCTTGTGACAAATACCACTTTTTCAAGCCTTCAATTAATTTGCCACCTTCCCAAGCTGCATTCTTTTCTCCTGGCAGTTACGGCAGATATTCATTTAGCTGCATTTGTAACCTGTCACAGAATGATGTATGATATATATTAACCCTTTACACTTGTGGGAATTTGCCTCTATGGATAGGGTTAAATGTTTCTTACAGTAGAAATATGAAATGCATATGCATAACCATGGTAGCAATTATTAGACCAAAGGTGAGGACACAACAGTTCACCTGACACGACTGAATCCAAATATTACACAATTTACTTTTGATGATAACGAAATCTGAAAATACTCCGGATACATTTGGTAACACCAAAATAATATTCCTGGAAAATGTATGCTAACTTGAAAATACGTTTTTATTTTTTATTTTTAACAAGGGTTTGAGTGAGTGGACTAACCTCTGCAAAGTGTGCATAGTTCGTTCCTAAGTAATTTCAATGCACTTTTATGACTCAAAGAAGAGTCTTCAACTATAAGGTGATTATATTTTATTTTTTGCTCTCCTAGCTGTGGCGTTGAGGAAATAGAGCAAGTGTAACCGATGTGAAATGGCTAGCTAGTTAGCGGGGTGCACGCTAATAGTGTTTCAATCGGTGACGTCACTCGCTCTGAGACTTTGAAGTAGTTGTTCACCTTGCTCTGCAAGGGCTGCGGCTTTTGTGGAGAGATGTGTAACAATGCTTTGAGGGTGGCTGTTGTCTATGTGTGCAGAGAGTCCCTGGTTCGAGCCCAGGTATGGGCGAGGAAAGGGACGGAAGCTATACTGTTACATTGCAATGTAGGTAGCAGAGAGAACAGTCCATGACTAGGGTGGCTGGAGTCATTGACAATTGTTAGGGCCTTCCTCTGACACCACCTGGTCTAGAGCTCCTGGATGGCAGGAAGCTTGGCCCCAGTGATGTACTGGGCCGTACGCACTACCCTCTGTAGTGTCTTGTGGTCGGAGGCCGAGCAGTTGCCATACCAGGGAGGGATGCAACCCATCAAGATGCTCTCGATGGTGCAGCTGTAGAACCTTTTGAGGATATGAGGACCCATGCCAAATCTTTTCAGATCTTCTGGGGGGGAATCGGTTTTGTCGTGCCCTCATCACGGCGGTCTTGGTATGCTTGGGCCATGTTAGTTTGGTGATGTGAACGCCAAGGAACTTGAAGCTCTCAACCTGCTTCACTACAGCTCCGTTGATCAGAATGGGGGTGTGCTCGGTCCTCCGTTTCCTGTAGTCCACAATCATCTCCTTTGTCTCGATCATGTTGAGGGAGAGGTTGTTGACCTTGCACCACATGGTCAGGTCTCCTCCCTATAGGCTGTATCGTCATTGTCGTGATCAGGCCTACTGTTGTCATCGCCAAACTTAATGATGGTGTTGGAGTCGTGCCTGGCCGTGCAGTTATGAGTAAACAGGGAGTACAGTAGGGGACTGAGAACGCACCCCTGAGGGGCCCCCGTGTTGAGGATCAGCGTGGCGGATGTGTTGTTACCTACCCTTACCACCTGGGGGCAGCCTGTCAGGATGTCCAGGATCCATTTGCAGAGGGAGGTGTTAAGTCCCAGGGTCCTTTAGCTTAGTGATGAGCTTTGAGGGCACTATGGTGTTGAACGCTGAGCTGTAGTCAATGAATAGCATTCTCACATAGGTGTTCCTTTTGTCCAGGTGTGAAAGGGCAGAGTGGAGTGCAATAGAGATTGCATCATCTGTGGATTTGTTGGGGCAGTATGCAAATTGGAGTGGGTCTAGGGTTTCTGGGATAATAGTGTTGATGTGAGCTATGACCAGCCTTTCAAAGCACTTCGTGGCTACAGACGTGAGTGCTACGGACCGGTAGTCATTTAGGCAGGTTACCTTAGTGTTCTCAGGCACAGGGACTATGGTGGTTTGCTTGAAACATGTTGGTATTACAGACTCGGACAGGGAGAGGTTGAAAATGTCAGTGAAGACACTTGCCAGTTGGTCAGTGCATTCTCTGAGTACATGTCCTGGTAATCCGCTGGCCTTGAGGCCTTGTGAATGTTGACCTGTATAAAGGTCTTCCTCACATCGGCTGTGGAGAGTCATCCGGAACAGCTGATACTCTCATGTAGGGCTGAGCGGTATACCGTATTTTATGATATACCGGTATTGGTGCAGGGGACCGGTTTGGGTTTTTACTTTACCTTCTATACCAGTATTTGAATGTTTGGTTTGTTAAATGTGATACACCATGTGTAATGTCAATTTTTATAGGTTACTTCCATACTTGAGTCATCTCTCTCCGCTCTTTCTCTCTGTGCCCCTTTCCACACAGACCTAGCCACGCCCCCTTTCACTCAAGGAGCGCATTTGATGTTCCTCAACTACGAGTCACTTGCGTTCAGTCTACATGGTCAATGGAGCACATGTAACAATATTGATGACAACAATTCTGCTTTCACTTTGCTTTTTAATATAAATCCATTAGCGTTCTATAATGACAATATTAGTTTGTGTTTCTTACATCAGCAAACAGCTAGTTTGTCTTTTCTTACATGCTGACCAGACCGGAAATGTCGCGTGCGCGAGCGTTGCTAAATAAATTTGGAAATTCATGTTATTCAATTATTGCACCCACACTGCTCGCGAGCGCCAACAAGCTTCTGCATTGCCAAGGGCTAAAATAGAAGTTATTCCTTTTCCTGACGCAGATCGCGCTGCAAGTCCTGCCTCTCCAATCTCCTCATTTGTTTATAGAAGCGGGTACCCACGTGCCATCTCCTCATTGGTTATACCCACGTGGGTGATTGAAAGACAAGCTCTTTTGCCGGTCGTGGTGGTAATAATATGAAAGTTTAGATGCCAATAACCATATAAATTCAAAGATGAAAAAGCCTGGGAGGAGAGATGACTGGAAACGATTCGGTTGACCATTTTATGTGTGGATTAATTGTCGGAGTAGAGGACCTTGTTCAATTCAGGTAAAATAACAACTCACTGTTTATCCCAGGACAAGTTAGCTAGCAACAGCAAGCTAGCTAAATAGGACAAATTGACATACATGTTTAATGCTTATCGACCTGTCCCCAAATTAATGTAATTGGTTCAGAGTTTATTTTGATAATTTAACCTGCGTGTCGTGATCGCGTTTGGTGTGGGGGGACAAAAGAAACTTATGCACGATGGCGCACGATGGCGCACGATGGCGCACGCGCGCAGCCGGTTTGGGTTCCATGTTAGCAAGTTGCCCTAAATCTTGTGAGATGCTAATTGTTAGCTGCTAATAAATGTACTGAGTAAGAGCAATACAGCCTGATTATACCATGATGATGTAGACCTAAATCAGCATGTTGCTTGTGCAACAGTATCTTCTAAATCATAGAGGAATATGCAAAGCAAGAATATGTTAGCTACATGAAGTAGCTAAGAGAGAACATTATTATTATTATTATTATATTATATATTATATTATAGAACATGCAATGTAGCCAAAGCTTATAGAGTCCCCTAGGAAACACGTATCAACACTTTAGTTCATACACTGTCACAATAACTCCTCCCTGGTATTTTAATTCGTTGTCATCTCAAACAACACTGTATTCAAAGGGCCCACTATTATATTCTAACTATAGAATTAGAATAGTCATTCTATTTCCATGATTCCAACAGTTTTGCTCTAATTCACAGGTCAAATCGCAATTGCAACATTTGTTTAAAAATAAGTCCTAGATTATTTGCCCGTATCGTGCAGCCCTACTTGGCAGTGTGGAAATTCTCAATTGAGCAGTGGTGTAAAGTACTGTAATTGCTGGACTATTAAGCGCACCTGAATATAAACCGCACCCACTGAATTATTAAAAAATATGTATTTTGTACATAAATGAGCCGCAGGTGCCTACCGGTACATTGAAACAAATGAACTTTTTTAAACCTTTATTTAACTAGGCAAGTCAGTTAGGAACAAATTCTTATTTTCAATGACGGCCTAGGAACAGTGGGTTAACTGCCTGTTCAGGGCCAGAACGACAGATTTGAACCTTGTCAGCTCAGGGGTTTGAACTTGCAACCTTCCGGTTTCTAGTCCAACGCTCTGGCTACCCTGCCGCCCCCACAGCCTTTAAACGAAACACGGCTTGTAACAAAAATAAATAGGCTTTAACGAAACACGGCTTGTAACAAAAATTAAAACAGTAGCCTACCAAGAAAGTCATTGGTCACTATCTTCCTCCTCCTGTGCACTGAAACCACTGAAGTCATCTCCTTCGGTGTCGGAGTTGAATAGCCTCGAATTGCTTCGTCCGATGTTGGATCGTTTTCATTGTCGCTCTCGTCACTTTCATCCGGAGGCAAATACTCCGCTGAGCTCATGCTGCCTCTTCAACACGAAGCAGTCCAGCCTTTCGAAACCCATTGATGATAGTGGATTTTATGACAATGCTCCACACTGTCAGGACCCACTGGCAGACTTGACCATAAGATGCTCTTCGCCTGCGGCCCGTTTTAGTGAAGGATTTATCCCCACTTGTCATCCAAGCCTCCCACTGAACAAGGAGCGCCACCTTAAATGCACGATTTACACTGATCGAGTGGCTGCAAATACTTTGGGCCATCTGCTTTTCTTCCCTCTGAAAGCTTTTGTTGTCCTTCTGCACTGAGTCAGTTCCTCACGCTGCTGTTTCCAACATCTTGTCATCGACTCATGCAGCAGCTCCCAAGCTCCCATGCAGCAGCTCTATTTCCTTTTCCAACAGCCAGATTTATCGCCTTCAACTTGAAAGCTGCATCATATGCATTTCTCCGTGCCATGATGAGGGTGACAAAATTAGTGCCGTAATCAGATTGATGGGAAGTTTGAGCGCGCTCGATTTACGTCACATTATGTGACAGTGCTCAGGTTTTTGGCGGCATGAATCTTGTGAAAGCGGGAAAAATCCATAAATTAGCCGCGTCATTGTATAAACCGCGAGGTTCAAAGTGTGGGAATAAAATAGCGGCTTATAGTCCGGAAATTACGGTACTTAAGTAGAAATACATTCAAGTACTACTTAAGTCGTTTTTTTTGGTATCTGTACTTTACTATTTCTTTTTTTTTGGACAACTTTTACTTTTACGTCACTACATTCCTAAAGAAAATACTGTACTTTTTACTCCATACATTTTCCCATACACCTAAAAATATTTGTTACATTTTTTATTCTTAGCAGGACAGGAAAATGGCCCAATCACGCACTTGTCAAGAAAACTTCCTTTGTCATCTACTGCCTCTGATCTGGAGGACTCACTAAACACAACTGTTTTGTTTGTAAAGTGTATTGGAGTGTGCCCCTGGCTTTCCATGAGTAAACTCAGCAAAAAAAGAAACGTCCTCTCACTGTCAACTGCGTTTATTTTCAGAAAACTTAACATGTGTAAATATTTGTATGAACATAATAAGATTCAACAACTGAGACATAAACTGAACAAGTTACACAGATGTGACTAACAGAAATGGAATAATGTGTCCCTGAACAAAGGGGGGTCAAAATCAAAAGTAACAGTCAGTATCTGGTGCATTAAGCTGCATTAAGTACTGCAGTGCATGTCCTCCTCATGGACTGCACCAGATTTGCCAGTTCTTGCTGTAAGATGTTACCCCACTCTTCCACCAAGGCACCTGCAAATTCCCGGACATTTCTGGGGGGAATGGCCCTCGCCCTCACCCTCCGATCCAACAGGTCCCAGAACTGCTCAATGGGATTGAGATTCGGGCCCTTCGCCATGGCAGAACACCGACTTTCCTGTCTTGCAAGAAATCCCGCACAGAACAAGCAGAATGCCTAGTGGCATTGTCATGCTGGAGGGTCATGTCAGGGTGAGCCTGCAGGAAGGGTACCACATGAGGGAGGAGGATGTCTTCCCTGTAACGCACAGCGTTGAGATTGCCTGCAATGACAACAAGCTCAGTCCAATGATGCTGTGACACACCGCCCCAGACCATGACGGACCCTCCACCTCCATATCGATCCTGCGCCAGAGTACAGGCCTCGGTGTAATGCTCATTCTTTCGACGATAAACGCAAATCCGACCATCACCCCTGGTGAGACAAAACCGCAACTCATCAGTGAAGAGCACATTTTGCTAGTCCTGTCTGGTCCAGCGACGGTGGGTTTGTGCCCATAGGGGACGTTGTTGCCGGTGATGTCTGGTGAGGACCTGCCTTACAACAGGCCTACAAGCCCTCAGTCCAGCCTCTCTCAGCCTATATGTGGACAGTCTGAGCACTAATGGAGGGATTGTGCGTTGCTGGTGTAAATCGGGCAGTTATTGTTGCGATCATGTACCTGTACCGCAGGTGTGATGTTCGGATGTACCGATCCTGTGCAGGTGTTGTTACACGTGTTCTGCCACTGTGAGGATGATCAGCTGTCCATCCTGTCTCCCTGTAGTGCTGTCTTAGGCGTCTCACAGTAGGGACATTGCAATTTATTGCCCTGGCCACATCTGCAGTCCTCATGCCTCTTTGCAGCATGCCTAAGGCACGTTAATGCAGATGAGCAGGGACCCTGGGCATCTTTCTTTTGGTGTTTTTCTGAGTCAGTGGAAAGGCCTTAATTGCTGTTAGTGTCTTAATGACCGTTCCACAGGTGCATGTTCATTAATTGTTTATGGTTCATTGAACAAGCATGAGAAGCAGTGTTTAAACCCTTTACAATGAAGATCTGTGAAGTTATTTGTATTTTACGAATTATCTTTGAAAGACAGGGTCCTGAAAAAAGGATGTTTCTTTTTTTAGCTGAGTTCAGTATTTTACTGGCTGACTTTCACATTTACTTGAGCAATTTTCTGTTAACTTATCTTTACTTTTACTCAAGTATGACAATTGGGTACTTTTTCCACCACTGCAATTGAGTGCAGGAAATGCAGAAATTATAAAAGTGGTGCAACTTGTTTTGGTTGAAGTTGAATTGAACAGTATAAAACAATCAGAATGGAGAAAGACCCATTGAAATCACTTAGAATGTATGTGTTGCCACGCTAGGATCACTCACTACTCATAAAGCAAATGTGGAACTTTTATTATTAAAAAACAAAAAATACCGTCAAATACCGTCATACCGTCCAATATAAAAAAAGACTGTGATTATTATAGTTTGGTCAAAATTGTCTAGCCCTATTCTCATGCATGTTTCGGTGTTACTTGCCTCGAAGCGAGCAAGTTCGTCCAATTTATTTTCCAGTGATTGTACGTCGGCCAATAGGACCGATGGCAAACGCAGATTAGTCACTCGTCAGCGGATCCTCACAAGGCTCCCCCCTTCTCCTTCCGCGAAACCTCCGTCTCTTTCTCCTGCAAATGACGGGGATGAGGGCCTGTTCAGGTGTCTGGAGAAAATCTCCCTCAACTGACTCATTAAAGATAAATTCTTCATCCAATTCAAGGTGAGTAATTGCTGTTCTTATGTCCAGAAGCTCTTTTCAGTCATATGAGACGGTAGCAGCAACGTTGTGTACAAAATAAGTTACAATGTGAAGAAAAAAAAATAGCACTGTTGGTTAAGAGCCAATATAACGGTAGCCATCCTCTCCAGCGCCATTACAAATGTAGTTAACCACAGTCAATGTTTGCACTCATGTTTTAATGCACTGGGAAGGAACAGCTCATGACTGGATGGTTGTGGGGGGAGGCTAAGACCCCGGCTGGTGATCAGATAGAGCTGCAATCTCCGTTATAGTGCCCAGGGACGGACTGGGATCAGAAATCGGCCTTGGCATTTCTAATACAGGGGCTAATTCTTTTGAACGGCCCAGTAGGGACATTTATTGCCCTGGCCACACTGGGTTAAAGCTGGAGCAGCCCATCTGGCATTTTCCAGAACTGCACTATGGCCAGTCTGTTTCTGTAGTGCAGATACCCCCTCTACTCTTCCAGCAGCTGTTGGCAGACACACTTTGATGCTTTTTGTTGTTTTTAATTGAAAACGCTAAGATGTTGGAGTTGAATCCACACTAGATATTTTGCTAGGCCCATTGAAATGAACCCTAAAGAGCTCAGTGGCAATAGAGATAGTCTGGGTCTTTGGAGCAGTGTCTAGCTTTAAAAAGCCTTTTTAGTTATATTTTGAAGGCCATTCGAAATGTTTCGAGAATGGATGTGTCATTCACTTAGCATCTAGCCTACAAAGAGCTGAGGTCTTTTGGATCTATGCAGATGGAATAGGTACAGTATGTTTCTTACAATAACCTTCAAGTAAAGTCAGTTCAGTTCATGTACAAGATGAAGACGAGACAGAAATCATTCTATGCCTTTGCTTTCAAGTTATCCCAAGTATTTTCAGTAGAATACTCCACCTAATAGAAAAGTGCTTCTTTCAATTCATGAGGTCGCTTATCTTTGCTGAGCGTGTCAACTAAATGTCAAGGTTGCCATTTAGTTTTTTTCTTGCACAAAAACATAGTAAACCAACAGAGTGCAACCTTTCCTCTCCCAGCTGCATATAAGGCTCAGCCAACCTGGCAACCTGGCAAACAGTCACAATACAAGCAGAGAGTATGTCAGGACCCAGACCAGCAAGGCCACACTGCTGAATGTATTAGTTTGCAGACAGACAATGTATTCCAAAAGACTGGATACTACTGGAGATGAAACGGACTATATGAAAGGCAGCTACAGAAGTGAACTCCAATGTCCTCCAGCAGCTTATGTCGCTAGCAAGGCAAAAAAATTGTCTGAGTAAATGTAAAACAACAAACTGTTTTCCTCAAGCGGATTTTGCAGCCATCTTATGCCACAACCAGAACTGGTAAAGAACACTGGAGTAATGGGTGTTGCATCAGCTTCTAAAATGTATATCTCTCAGACACTCGTTAATGCACTCCTTAGCTGGGAGAAAATATATAATGCTGCCACATCTTAACTGGCTGCATTAGCACAGACTGTAAATATAATTGGCCTGCCTAAGTTGGTTTATAATAATACATTTCATAGGTCTGAATGTCACCATCTCCTGGAGACCAGGCCATTTTTTATTATCAATTGTCTGATGGGCCTTGGAGAAAGGGATGGAGAGGAATGGAGAAAAAAAGACAAATGTTTGCCGAGGCTGATTGTCAAATGGCATCCCTGAAGTAGGGCCTTGTCTAGACTCAGGGTGAACCACTCCTTCTTTTGTGTGTAATTGCCCCCATGATGATGCATTTCAGCAGATTGTTTTCTGCACTTGCGAGAACAAGACCCTTTTTCCTGGCCTGCTTGGTTGAACAGTGCATACAAATTGTATGTCTGGCTTGGCTTGCCTGAGGGTGTGTGTGTGTGTGTGTGTACGTCTCACGGCTCATGGACAAGCCCCTGTTGAGTTTCCCACCTGGAGCTTTGAGCTTCCCCCTTTTGATGCCCTATCGCTCTCCTTTTTATTCCAAGCTCAACCCTGCACTGGGGTTATTTTCATTGCTTTTGAGTTGCATGTAGTTATCTAGTTACTCTTTTTGATAGATTGCTGAAAATGACATAGCACATACCATATCCATCCTGTCCCATAATCCTTAGGATAAACGGTTGGATTGGATTCTGATTGTAATTTTGACATGACAGTAGGACCTTAAAAAAAAATATTAGAACAAAATGCAGTTTTTAATAAAACAATTTATTTAACCTTTATTTAACTA
Source organism: Oncorhynchus keta (assembly GCF_023373465.1). Lineage (NCBI taxonomy): Eukaryota > Metazoa > Chordata > Actinopteri > Salmoniformes > Salmonidae > Oncorhynchus > Oncorhynchus keta. The sequence goes on from NC_068432.1 coordinate 25,016,351, forward strand.
GTCAAGTCAGTTAAGAACAAATTCTTATTTACAATGACTGCCTACCAAAAGGCAAAAGGTCTCCTGCGCGGATGGGGGCTGGAATTAGAAAAAAAAGAAATAAAAAAAAATAGGACCAAACACACATCAAGACAAGAGAGACACCACAACACTAAGGAGACCTAAGATGTGTACCAAAACATGGTACATACATTATTGGGCACAGACAACAGCACAAAGGGCAAGAAGGTAGAGACAACAATACAATCACACGAAGCAGCCACAGTATAGTATTAGACAGTATACAATGTTATTTATGAAGCTACAGTGCATTCTAAACCATGATATATTGCATGAACCCCCTACTCTCTGTGTTGGCTCATGTAAAACATGTTTACTCAAACACACCATCTCTGATTCAATTCTCCCAGACGGGCAGACTGGGACCTGATATGGGCCCTGGCAACACACCGGTCCATTTTCTTTCCTTGATGCCCCCACACCAACTAATGTTTTTTCACGAGGCCTCCACACTGGCCCATTTTTTTTCCCATAAGGCCCCCATTATTAGCCAGATAATTATCATTTTGCGCAAAAAAATCCAAGTTAAACAGGTCTACTTGGCTAAAAATGGACCAGCCCATCTGACATCTCCCCGAAATGCCAGATAGATAGTCCGTCTCTGCACCCACAATATCAAAGATGAAAGCAGGAGGTGAGAAGGGGACAGTAAATAAGACGGTGCTGCCACTTTATTTGAAAAGCAGGAATTCGGTGTCTGCTGCCGGTGAATTCTTTAACAAGGTTAGCTGAAATGGTGAAGATGTGTGTGTCTGTGTGTGTGTGCGTGTGTCTCTGATCTAGGTCTGTCATTCATCACATTGCCTTTGTTTTTGTGCGTGTGTCTCTGATGATCTAGGTCTGTCATTCATCACATTGCCTTTGTTTTTAAGGTTTAGTGCATCTTGGAAAGTTGCTGTTTATTTCATCACATAAATGCTATGTTCATGGGGCTTGGATACATTATGCATTAGGTACATTTAGGGAGTGTAGTGAGTCCCTGTATTAGGGCTTTGTAATGAGACTTTGTTTGTAATGGGATGAGATTTGCTGGAGACATGTTTTGTGCTGTGATTTAATTGAGGCTCAGAGATGTTTTGTGGGGTTGCAGGACAAAATGGGGAGACTTGTGATGGGTCACGTTTGAGGAGATGTATGTGTTTTGGGAGTGTGTGTGCGGGTGTCCTCAAAAGCCTACTGTTTTCAATATGTGCTTTTTGGCTCATGTACCTTCTGCTGGGAAAAATAGAAACTCAGGATAACTACATCATTGCAGCTGGATGAGCACATCTCACTCACTCGTCTCAAGTTTTTTAGACACCATTACAACAGTCACACAGACTTGTTTTGTGATATATTTTTTTTTACGCTAACGTAAACACACAGTGATATGAATTACAATTTTTGTTCCCTCTAAAAAACACATTATGACCGAGCTTGCAACAATTGAAGTTTAGCATTCTGTTGTTTCCCTCACGTGTTTCGGTGGTTATTCAATTCTCTAGTCCATTATTGCTGTGTGTGTGTGACTTGTGTGCGTGCGTGTTTCTGTGTGAATGGTTTGTGCTGCCTTATTACAACACAGTCAGTCTACCTCTGTCAGCAGCACTCTGCGCTACAGCTTCCTCACTGCGACCCTTGGGGCAGAAGCAGGAACAGCGGCATCTAGTGGATATAACCTGGTACTTTCACGTTAATTTATGTGTGAAAATGCAAGTGACTTCAATGGCTAATTTCTCTGAACAGGGGAGGAAGAACATCTGAGAATACATTACATAGCATGAATATATATTACTCCAAGCCGCAGCCGTTATGGTCGGCAAGCTAGAGCCCTATTACTGGAGACCAGCTAGAACACAGCTAACACAAAACAGCTAAAACATAACCACAGATCAAAGCAAAGAGACAACAGAGACTTACAGATTGATGGCTGGGGCCCTTCCGACAGTAAAAAAAGAAAGTAAATCGTGCAGACTGAGTTAGCTATCAAAGATAGGGCGAGCCAGGCGCTTCACCGGCAAATGGAGAGTCAAGGAAATCCAATAGATAGATTCCAGATGTCCGTCAATTGGTGCGCTAGCACTAAGTCAAGGTGGGAAAAGTTACACTACTCCGATAGCCGACTTGACAGATAACATGCCGAAAGGTTGACAGAACAAAAAGAACAGATGAGGTACTACAAAATAAGAGCAAGCAGGTATGATTTTCTCTTTCATTTTGAGAAGGCACTAGAGCCTGCTGTGTTAGGGTTCTAATTAAATAACATAGCCACAAAATCTTTGAAGATCATGCTGAATGGCCGAATGTGCTCCTTATTTATAGTACACTTCCTGTGATTGGTGGACTGAGCTAACACAATGTGTCATTGGAACACAGGAGTGATGGTTGTTGATAATGGGCCTCTGTACGCCTATTTAGATATTCCATAAAAAACTCTGTCGTTTCCAGCTACGATAGTAATTTACAATGTTAACAATGTCTACACTGTATTTCTGATCAATTTGATGTTATTGTAATGGACAAAAAATGTGATTTTCTTTCAAAAACAACGACACTTCTAAGTGAATCATAGCTCATGAAACGTTCCCTAAATGCTTATCCTCTGATCCTCAATGAAATAAAAAGGCTGTGTGTGAACGCTCACGAAGCTGTCTCCCATGTCATTATAATCTGCTTCATTTGGAGGTGTGGGGTGTATTTAACTGGCTTTTTAGGAGAAGTTTATTGAATTTCACATCGGCTAGGTCAGCTTTACTCACCAATAATCAACTCCCTCTCCCCTTCCTCACTCACTCCCTCCCTCCTTCCCTCACTACCTCCTAAAGCAACAACCCACTACTACACCCACATTACCCTCTACTAACCACACTCCCTCCCACCACCTTCCCCCCTTCCTTCGACCCCAGGATCATGTCTTATGGTACCTCATCTAGTCAAGAGCCTTGGACATGAATGGCTAGGTGTAATCTAATGAAAGACTATGGATACACACTTTAATCTCTCCCCACTCTCTTTTTCTCTCTCTCTCTCTCTCCCTCCTCCCTCTCTGACTCTCACTTTCCATGCACACACACATTCTCCTTCAACCACTAACTTAATATTTGTTAGCATTTCTACCGCTAAAGAACATGTTGATAAGATCTTGATGACTGAAACAAGATTTGTACCATTTCTATTTTAGTGAGTCCGTCATAACCGTACGTAATTCAGAAGGTCAACGAAGTGAAGTGTTTTTTTTCAGTTTTAATCTCAATTTGCGTTTTTGGTAGAACATGAGCTTGTGTTCAGCTGATACAGTTCCATCAAATCAAATGTTTGATGCACCTGTGCGGAAGTTAGAATAACAATGATCCAGGGTTTTACCAACCCTGGTTGCACAATCGATATGCTGATAGAATTTAGGGAGTTTTGTTTTCAGATTGGCCTTGTTAAAATCCCCAGCTACAATGAATGCAGCCTCAGGATATGTGGTTTCCAGTTTACATAGAGTCAAATGAAGTTCGTTCAGGGCCATCGATGTGTCTGCTTGGGGGAGAATATATGCGGCTATGATTATAATCGAAGAGAGTTCTCTTGGTAGAAAATGCGGTCGACATTTGATTGTGAGGAATTCTAAGTCAGGTGAAAAGAAGGACTTGAGTTCCTGTATGTTATTATGATCACACCACGTCTCGTTAATCATAAGGCATACCTCCCCACCTCTCTTCTGACCAGAAAGATGCTTGTTTCTGTCGACGCGATGCGTGAAGAAACCAGCTGGCTGTACCGATTCCGAGTCTCGAGTGAGCCATCCAAACGTGTGTGTGTGTGTGTGTGTGTGTGTGTGTGTGTGTGTGTGTGTGTGTGTGTGTGTGTGTGTGTGTGTGTGTGTGTGTGTGTGTGTGTGTGTGTGTGTGTGTGTGTGTGTGTGTGTGTGTGTGTGTGTGTGTGTGTGTGTGTGTGTGTATATTTATGTGTGGCTACTACAGTAGAGTTCCATCAGGATGCAAAGCTAGCACAGCTCAGAGATGAAACGATAGCTATCTGTAAGGTTTACAGTCTCACGAGCTGCCTGCCTGCCATGGTAGATTAGCAAGCATAAACGTATTGACTGCCTGCTACTGGAGCTGTATCTGTACTGGAGCTGTAGTGTTAGATGTACAGAGACAACAAACACTATGTACAGCAGTGTGACATACAGGTCAACTGTCAAAGTAGAATGTTGTTATGGGTGGATTTGACTTAAAATATAGTATGTGGACACCTGCTCGTCGAACATCTCATTCCAAAATGATGGGCATTAATAGGTCAACATTGAAGAGGCGACTCCGGGATACTGGCCTTCTAGGCAGAGTTGCAAAGAAAAAGCCATATATCAGACTGGCCAATAAAAATAAAAGATTAACATGGGCTAAAGAACACAGATGCTGGACAGAGGAACTCTGCCTAGAAGGTCAGCATCCCGGAGTTGCCTCTTCACTGTTGACGTTGAGACTGGATTTTTAGGGAGTCCTCTCTAGGTTTCTTTCTAGGTTCTGGCCTTTCTAGGGAGTTTTTCCTAGCCACCGTGCTTCTACACCTGCATTTCTTGCTGTTTGGGGTTTTAAGCTGGGTTTCTATGCAACACTTTGTGACATCAACTGATGTAAGAAGGGCTTTATAAATATATTTGATTTATTGATTGTTTTGCGGGTACTATTTAATGAAGCTGCCAACTGAGGACTTGTGAGGCATCTGTTTCTCAAGCTAGACACTAATGTACAGTACTTGCTCCGTTGTGCACTGGGGCCTCCCACTCTTCTTTCGATTCTGGTTAGAGACCGTTTGTGCTGTTCTGTGAATGGAGTAGTACACGGAGTTGTTCGAGATCTTCAGTTTCTTGGCAGTTTCTTGCATGGAATAGCCTTCATTTCTCAGAACAAGAATAGACTGACGAGTTTCAGAAGAAAGTCTTTTGTTTCTGTCCATTTTGAGCTTGTAATCGAAGCCACAAATGCTAATGCTTCAGATACTCAACTAGTCTAAAGAAGGCCAGTTGTATTGCTTCTTTAAACAGTTTTCAGCTGTGCTAACATAATCTCAAAAGTTTTTTTTATGATCAATTACCTTTTAAAATGACCAACTTGGATTAGCTAACACAACATGCCATTGGAACACAGGAGTGATGGTTGCTGATAATGGGCCTCTGTACACATATGTAGATATTCCATAAAAAATCTGCCGTTTCCAGCATTCTGTCATTTACAACAATAATCATGTCTACACTATGTTTCTGATCAATTTGATGTTATTTTAATGGACACAAAATGTGCTTTTCTTTCAAAAACAAGGACATTTCTAAGTGACCCCAAACTTTTGAATGGTAGTGTATATGTGGTTGTTATGAAAGTGTATGGATGAGAGAGAGATTGGTTTTACTGGTATAATAACTGATAGCTGAAATAGCTGAAACTCAATCCCACCAAACAGGCTGAAACTCAATCCCACCAAAACAGGTTGAATTTCAGGTGGTCTTTTCAAACGGCTCTTACGCTAAATTGACATCATCATGTTAACTATTTCACAGTATTATTCCAACCTCATAGTGTGGAAATATTAATAAAACACAGCAAAATTACCTTTTTGACTGCGCTGGGCCTTTAATGACTGCATGGGCATTCCTTTTTTTAATGTTCAAAGTTAGTATATCTTTGTCATTTAATGCAGTTTCATATTCTATAAAGCTGTGCAGTAAATGTAAAACAAGCCTGGGCAATCTTGTGCCATTAGTGAACAGATTGGAAGGTGTTTTGTTCCATACCCTCAAGGCAATTGACTTTCTTCCAGGCATTTGGCATGAGTCCATGGGCAGTGAAAGTGATATCACCGTCTACACAGTCTATAAAGTTAATATTATAGATGTGCATGTAGCGTAGTCAGTGAAGTTTATTACGTGTCGTCTATGGTCTGAAGGCCTACATTAAAATACCCCCCACACATTGATTCCGAGCTGCGCAGCGGTCTAAGGCACTGCATTTCAGTGCAAGAGGCTTACAGTCCCTGGTTCGATTCCAGGCTGTAACACATCCGACCATGATTAGGAGCCCCATAGGGCAGCTCACAATTGGCCCAGTGTCGTCTGGGTTTGGCCGGGGTAGGCCGTTATTGTAAATAAGAATTTGTTCTTAACTGACTTGCCTAGTTACATTTTAAAAATTACAATACAAAAATACCTCACCCCCTCACTCTACCTGCCTGACTCTCTACCTGCCTGCCTGACTCTCTACCTGCCTGCCTGCCTGCCTGACTCTCTACCTGCCTGCCTGACTCTACCTGCCTGCCTGACTCTCTACCTGCCTGCCTGACTCTCTACCTGCCTGTCTATTGCCTGCCTGTTGTGGTGCACAGCCGCCTGCCCAGCCAGCCATACTGCTCCTCTCCTCCCGTTCTTTCTCTTCTCCCTCTCCCCCGAAAGGACTCCTGTAAAATGGAGCATTGATTGCATCAGGGCGTTCAGAGCGTAATGCATAATATTATTTCTCTCCCCTAATTCTCCCCCTCTGGGGGGCAGTAGCTCACTGGAGGGGAAGGTGGAAAGAAGTTGCGGAAGTGGGGGGATTGACAGCAGTGGCTCACACAGGCTATAGAGCTTTGCCTGCTCTGCTGCACCCTTCATTGTTCAGTTTTACTGTACTCTGCCTTGTTCAGCTCTGCTGCACTCTGCCTTGTTCAGCTCTGCTGCACTCTGCCTTGTTCAGCTCTGCTGTACTCAGCCTTGTTCAGCTCTGCTGCACTCTGCCTTGTTCAGCTCTGCTGCATGCTGCCTTGTTCAGCTCTGCTGCACTCTGCCTTGTTCAGCTCTGCTGCACTCTGCCTTGTTCAGCTCTGCTGCACTCTGCCTTGTTCAGCTCTGCTGCACTCTGCCTTGTTCAGCTCTGCTGCACTCTGCCTTGTTCAGCTCTGCTGTACTCAGCCACAGTCCTGATTAGAAAGCTGCTCCTGCTGCTAATTAATAATTAATCGCCTCTGCTTCCAGTTGTAATTTTGACTTCAACGAACCAAACAATGGGCTCAATCAGACATTTTGGTACCTATTGTATAGGACTATTTGTTTGAGATATGGAAATTGTAGAGATGAGTGTCTTTCCCCCCCTACTGAATAGCTGTTTTTTGTCTTGTCTTGTTTAAAATTCAGTGACTTTCTTGATTTAATGTACAAGGTAGAGATACTGTAGAACTGCCTGCTTTTAAATCAAATTGAATTGGTCACATGCACTGAATATAACAGGTTTTGACTTTACTGTGAAATGCTTGCTTATGAGCTCTTTCCCAACAATTAAATAAGATTAATAACACGAGGAATAAAAAATACACAAGAATGACGAATGATTATACTTGTAATATGGGGCAGACTACTAGGTGTTATACTTGTAATATGGGGCAGACTACTAGGTGTTATACTTGTAATATGGGGCAGACTACTAGGTGTTATTCTTGTAATATGGGGCAGACTACTAGGTGTTATACTTGTAATATGGGGCAGACTACTAGGTGTTATACTTGTAATATGGGGTAGACTACTAGGTGTTATACTTGTAATATGGGGCAGACTACTAGGTGTTATACTTGTAATATGGGGCAGACTACTAGGTGTTATACTTGTAATATGGGGCAGACTACTAGGTGTTATACTTGTAATATGGGGCAGACTACTAGGTGTTATACTTGTAATATGGGGCAGACTACTAGGTGTTATACTTGTAATATGGGGCAGACTACTAGGTTTTATACTTGTAATATGGGGCAGACTACTAGGTGTTATACTTGTAATATGGGGCAGACTACTAGGTGTTATACTTGTAATATGGGGCAGACTACTAGGTGTTATACTTGTAATATGGGGCAGACTACTAGGTGTTATACTTGTAATATGGGGCAGACTACTAGGTGTTATACTTGTAATATGGGGCAGACTACTAGGTGTTATACTTGTAATATGGGGCAGACTACTAGGTGTTATACTTGTAATATGGGGCAGACTACTAGGTGTTATACTTGTAATATGGGGCAGACTACTAGGTGTTATACTTGTAATATGGGGCAGACTACTAGGTGTTATACTTGTAATATGGGGCAGACTACTAGGTGTTGTACTTGTAATATGGGGCAGACTACTAGGTGTTATACTTGTAATATGGGGCAGACTACTAGGTGTTATACTTGTAATATGGGGCAGACTACTAGGTGTTATACTTGTAATATGGGGCAGACTACTAGGTGTTATACTTGTAATATGGGGCAGACTACTAGGTGTTATACTTGTAATATGGGGCAGACTACTAGGTGTTATACTTGTAATATGGGTAGTGGGTTCGATCCCCGGGACCACCCATACGTAGAATGTATGCACACATGACTGTAAGTCGCTTTGGATAAAAGCGTCTGCTAAATGGCATATATTATTATTATTTATATTATAATATGGGGCAGACTACTAGGTGTTATACTTGTAATATGGGGCAGACTACTAGGTGTTATACTTGTAATATGAGGCAGACTACTAGGTGTTATACTTGTAATATGGGGCAGACTACTAGGTGTTATACTTGTAATATGGGGCAGACTACTAGGTGTTATACTTGTAATATGGGGCAGACTACTAGGTGTTATACTTGTAATATGGGGCAGACTACTAGGTGTTATACTTGTAATATGGGGCAGACTACTAGGTGTTATACTTGTAATATGGGGCAGACTACTAGGTGTTATACTTGTAATATGGGGCAGACTACTAGGTGTTATACTTGTAATATGGGGCAGACTACTAGGTGTTATACTTGTAATATGGGGCAGACTACTAGGTGTTATACTTGTAATATGGGGCAGACTACTAGGTGTTATACTTGTAATATGGGGCAGACTACTAGGTGTTATACTTGTAATATGGGGCAGACTACTAGGTGTTATACTTGTAATATGGGGCAGACTACTAGGTGTTATACTTGTAATATGGGGCAGACTACTAGGTGTTATACTTGTAATATGGGGCAGACTACTAGGTGTTATACTTGTAATATGGGGCAGACTACTAGGTGTTATACATGTAATATGGGGCAGACTACTAGGTGTTATACTTGTAATATGGGGCAGACTACTAGGTGTTATACTTGTAATATGGGGCAGACTACTAGGTGTTATACTTGTAATATGGGGCAGACTACTAGGTGTTATACTTGTAATATGGGGCAGACTACTAGGTGTTATACTTGTAATATGGGGCAGACTACTAGGTGTTATACTTGTAATATGGGGCAGACTACTAGGTGTTATACTTGTAATATGGGGCAGACTACTAGGTGTTATACTTGTAATATGGGGCAGACTACTAGGTGTTATACTTGTAATATGGGGCAGACTACTAGGTGTTATACTTGTAATATGGGGCAGACTACTAGGTGTTATACTTGTAATATGGGGCAGACTACTAGGTGTTATACTTGTAATATGGGGCAGACTACTAGGTGTTATACTTGTAATATGGGGCAGACTACTAGGTGTTATACTTGTAATATGGGGCAGACTACTAGGTGTTATACGTGTAATATGGGGCAGACTACTAGGTGTTATACTTGTAATATGGGGCAGACTACTAGGTGTTATACTTGTAATATGGGGCAGACTACTAGGTGTTATACTTGTAATATGGGGCAGACTACTAGGTGTTATACTTGTAATATGGGGCAGACTACTAGGTGTTCTACTTGTAATATGGGGCAGACTACTAGGTGTTATACTTGTAATATGGGGCAGACTACTAGGTGTTATACTTGTAATATGGGGCAGACTACTAGGTGTTATACTTGTAATATGGGGCAGACTACTAGGTGTTATACTTGTAATATGGGGCAGACTACTAGGTGTTATACTTGTAATATGGGGCAGACTACTAGGTGTTATACTTGTAATATGGGGCAGACTACTAGGTGTTATACTTGTAATATGGGGCAGACTACTAGGTGTTATACTTGTAATATGGGGCAGACTACTAGGTGTTATACTTGTAATATGGGGCAGACTACTAGGTGTTATACTTGTAATATGGGGCAGACTACTAGGTGTTATACTTGTAATATGGGGCAGACTACTAGGTGTTATACTTGCTAAAGTATTGTCAATGTTGTTGGAACCCATCCGTCACCTCTCTCTCCTGCTCGCTTTCACCGACTTGCCCTCAAGGGGGAACCAGAAGGGTCTAGAAATCTGTTAATTATATGCTCTGTTGAAAGAAACATTCACACACAGTATCTGCTCTCTGTACATGGCAAGTAAACATTTTCCATATGAAAATCAAACTGTGGTTAGTGTGTTCACAAACATGTTTTAACAAGTGTGCCTGTCAGTCTGTATAAAATGAAGAGAGTAGAGTCCTACCAAAACAAATCAATAAACTTGATTGAGGTACTTTTCAGGGGGAAAAGCAGCCCTATTAATTACAAACGATGTGGACCAGTGAGGGGTTGTTTCGCTGTCAGAAAGTCATTTGGAGGTTACAGCGTTTTAATGTTCAAATAACCAAACCGTCAATCTCGGGTCTCGACTCCAATTAGGTAAACGACTCCTTCCAGACTCTGAACAGAGCTGAGATAATTGATTTCTAAGTGAATAAACACATCCCAGTAATGTTTCAGCTTGGCTCTCAGAACAACTTTAAAACTGCATGGACGTGGTCCAATATTATGGTCATTACTCTCTAGCCCAGAATCTATTTGATGTGTAATGAACATCCATCAGAATCTATCAGAAAGAACACTTGACTTATGACTGGAACTGGCTTCAAGGCTTAACTACTCAGCATACAGTATGTTTCTCCTTGTTGATGAGGGGGAGGCACAGCCAAGAATTGTCAACTATTTGCAGTTGAGGAGCTTAAAGGTGTTAATAGCTTTGACTGGGAGTCTTGAGACCGTGCTGCCACGTTAACTGCATCAATGTTGACATGACTTATCTGCGTTCACTCATCATGATCATCATTTCTCTTCCCCTATTCTTCATCTCTCTCTCCAGTGAAGTCTCATCTTCTCTGCCTGCTGTCTGTCAGTCGAGGCATGTCCCCTGGCAGCCAAGGCATGTCCCCTGGCAGGTTGATGAGGCCAGAGTGACAGTGGTGTGACTCTCATAGATATGTATACAGGTCTCATAGAGATGCATATGATAAACATGGGCATTTGGTCACTGGCTGTTAGATCCAGACAGGCTTGCTGAGAGCTGGTCTTAGGCTGTATCCTGTAGGTATCTGAGGATCAGCTTAGGGAGTATTTACTGGATCAAGATTGTGAATGAGAGGAGGGGGTTGGTTGGAGGTTGACCACACACACACAAGGAAGCACACTTACACAAAATAAAGTGTCATATGTCGCTGAAATGTAATTTTACACATCACAGACTATTTCAGTGCCTCCTGTTGCTTGATCATTCTCCCATACACTCACATCACACACACAACCGCACATGAGGCCTCCCACAGTAAGATCAGATATAGACAACCTGCTCTGCTTCTGTTCAGCAAATCAGATTAAAGGTTAGAATCACATTCTAAATACATCATATAGGTGATACTATGGAGGGATTTAAAATGGAATAGTTTATTGATTGCGTACACAGATTTGCAGATGTTATCGCAGGTGCAGCGGAATGCTTGTGTCTCAAGCTCCAACAGTGCAGTAATACCTATTAATCCAAAACAACACACACATAATACAAAAAGTAAAAAGAAAGAAATTGAGAAATATCAGAACGAGCAATGACAGAGTCCGGAATATAAATGCTGGCCCATGTTGACTCCAATGTTTTCCATAGTTGTGTCAAGTGGGTTAGATGTCCTTTGGGTGGTGGACCATTCTTGATACACATGGGAAACTGTTGAGCGTGAAAAAACCATCAGTGTTGCTGTTTTTGAGACACACCGGTGCGCCTGACACCTACTACCATACCTTGTTCAAAGGCACTTAAATATTTTGTCTTTCCCATTCAACCTCTGAATAGCACACATACACAATCCATGTTTCAATTGTCTCTAGGCTTAAAAAGTATGATTTAACCTGTCTCCTCCCCTTCATCTACACTGATTTGAAGTCGATTTAACAAGTGATCTTCAATAAGGGATCATAACTTTCACCTGGATTCACCTGTTCAGTCTGTCATGGAAAGAGCAGGTGTTTTGAATGTTTTGTACACTTAGTGTATATAGCCATGACTAGGGCTATTGCGGTGACTGTATTACCACCACACTGGCGGTCACTGTTGCGCAACATTTCTATAGGCTATGCAATTGCGTGAGAAAACAAAGGGATGGCCTCTATTAAAAAGAGGAGGATCCCATCAGCTTTCTATAGGCTAGGCCTAATATATTATTTTCTCAAATTACCTAATATTAAGCACATTGCTTATATTTACAACAGGAGTTTAGCCTACTAGGTGGGCATGAAAATGAGCCATTCTAAATAAAAACAAATTTCATACACCTATTATTTAGTGTAAGTAAAGACTAGATTAAATCAAGAATAGTCTGATGGGTGGCAATATTAGCCTATTACTTATGAATTATATATTGTCACTTGTGAATTATAGTCACACACCTCATGTAGCCTAGCCCATTGGCCTATATGTTTTGATAAGGTTTGTCTCACAACTAAAGTGGTCAAATAACTTCTTAAAATTAAACACATTAATTGGCTTTACAAGGAGTGTAGAGCCTAACTGGCATAAATAAGCAGCACAAGTTTCAGGTTTGGGGAAGTCAATCTTCACCACAAAAAAAATGCACTGTTATAAAAAAAACATTACATGCATAATCACATTTGCTGTCACTTTTGATAATGGTGTTTTCCCGCTAATGGGACATTTGCGCTTATAGCCTACTTCCGTGTGCACATTGCTGGGCTTATAATGTTAAGAAGCCTAATAGTTGATCACATTTTAAGCTAAACGTTCTTATCTGTTGCGTCAGCCTCATTGGGTAAAAACATTTTTTTTATGCTAGTGGTTGTATTAATTTGGGATCTATCGCATCCCACAACTGTCCCAGACAATGTTTGATTTTTTAAATTTCTGGAACAGAATTAAATAGGTCAACTTTTGTACTATGGGGGGTTGACATAGGCTCGTGCTTTTTGCTGTTTGTTAGGCCTACTCATCTTTTTGGCTGGCGAAAAGTAAATGGGGACAGTTCTTCCAATATCTTCAATATGCACCTCAGAATTGGATAAGGACGTGCACAGTTGCATCCCTGAAGTGTCTGTCTTCACTTGTAGCCTGTGAGAAAGACCCGATCACATGACTGAGAACCATGTGAGTGAGAGGTGCTTCAGAGCAGGCAGCACTCCGGGAGAAGGGAACAACGGCCACTGACTGCAAAAGGCATGGATATTTTTAGGTTGCATTACGGCCACACAAAGGGAATGCCGCCGGGAAATTCGAGGCATTATCAAGTGCTTGTCAAATTGTGAATGAGAGACTGATGAAGTGTGTGTAGCTTGCACAGAAAAACAAAGCAAAGCTCATACATTTCAAGCAACTTTTTGAAAATCATCATGCAGCCTAACAATGTTTTAAAAATCGAAACATATAGCCCAACGTTTGTAGAACAACTACATATACATGAATAACTCTAAATTAAGTATAAAAGAGTACCTATTTCTTTGTTAACCGCTCAACACAGAATAGCCGCATGTGCGCAGTCCCTCAAATCGTTTGGAGAAAATATTGTTTCTATTTTATTCCACTTTGTTCATACTATAAAATAATGACACAGAATCCTAACCAAATCTTGTCTGCTAAATTAACTAGTGTAGCCCACAGCCATATGGCATAGCCAGGTAAGGACATAATATAAGGACAACTCCAAGTATGCTATTCTATTCTTCTGAAATAGACTACATTTGTTTCATATCATGTTTCTTTAAACCTGTCTAAAATAAATAATTGATTTATTGTGAAGGTGTAGGCAAAATTACATGGATTTATTAGACTTTTTAAAATGTAGATGTTCCAAGGGTCTGCAGCAGTGACTTGTAGGCTATGTGTGGATGCCAGGAGATGCTAAATGTGTTTATGTTAATTAACTGTCAATTAATGTGAGACCAATAGTTATTTGCTTGACATTCACCGGCTGATAAAATTTTGTGACCGCCCTAGCCATGACTAGAATACATTATATACCTATAAAGTGGGAAAAACAGTATGCAAACATTATTAAAGTGACCAGTGTTCAATGACTCTATGTACATAAGGTGGCAGTCTCTAAGGTTCAGGGCAGGGTGCTGGGCGGACGCCGGCTAGTTATGACTGTTTAAAAGTCTGATGGTCTGGAGATAGAAGCTGTTTTTCAGTCTCTCGGTCCCAGCTTTGATGCACCTGTACTGTCTCCGCCTTCTACATGGTAGCGGGTTAAATAGGCTGTGCCTCGCTTGGCTGAGGTGCTTGATGATTTTGGCCTTCCTGTGAAACCGGGTGCTGTAGATGTCTTGGAGGGTAAGCATTGTGTCCCCGGTGAGGCGTTGGGCTGACCACACCACCCTCTGGAGAGCCCTGTGGTTGCAGGTGATGCAGTTGCCGTATCAGGTGGAGATATAGCTTGACAGAATGCTCTTGATTATATCTGTACAAGTTCATGAGGGTCTTAGGGGCCAAGACAAATTTCATCAGCCTCTTGAGGTTGAAGAGGCGCTGTTGCGCCCTCTTCATAACGCTGTCGGTATGGAGGGGCAATTTCAGGTCCTCGGTGATGTGCCTGCCGAGGAACTTGAAGCTTTTGACCCTCTCCACTGCAGCGTGTCAATGTGGATGCGGGCGTGCTCTCTCTGCTGTCTCCAGTAGTCCACAATCATCTCCTTTGATTTGTTGACATTGAGGGAGTGGTTATTTCCCTGGCACAACTCCAGCAGGGCTCTCACCTCCTCCCTTTAGGCGATCTCGTTGTTGTTGGTAATCAGGCCTAGCGCTGCTGTGTCGTCAGCAAACTTGATGATTGAGTTGGAGATGTTCACGACCATGCAGTCAGGGGTGAACAGGGAGTACAGGAGGGGGCTGAGCATGCACCCACATTAGGAAGTCTAGGATCCAGTTGCACAGGGTGGGGTTCAGACCGTGGTCCCTGAGCTTAGTGATGAGCTTGGAGGGCACTATGGTGTTGAAGGCTGATCTGTAGTCGATGAATAGCATTCTTACATAGGCATTTCTCTTGTCCAGGTGGGATAGGGCAGTGTGCAGTGCAATGGCGATGGCGTCATCTGTATCACATCCGGACGTGATTAGGAGTCCCATAAGTTGGCGCACAGTTGGCCCAGCATCGTCCAGGTTTGGCCGGGGTAGGCCGTCATTGTAAATAAGAATTTGTTCTTGACTGACTTGACCTGGTTAAATAAAAAAATAAAAATTATAATGTTTGAAATTCTGATGGGGAGGTATGCATACTGTAGTTGGTCTAGGGTGTCGGGTAACCTTGTCGTGGTTAAATGGAGGGCCCCACTTCTTCCTCTACTCTGGGTTCCGCGTTTTGAGGCTGCCCATGGAATGAATGGAGCTGCCTCGGGAAGTTCTAACAAAGGTCAGGGAAGTCTCATTTCTGGTTTAATTTCTGCTGAGTGACCGCCGATCTAATATCTAAAAGTTATTTTTGTCTGTAGGTAATAATACAAGAAACGTTCTGAGCAAATAATGTACAAAATATCAACATAAAATACTGCAATGTTGTCTAGGAGCTGGAAACAGGGTCGACTGTGTATGCCGACGCTATCTACACTACCACATTAATTAACCATTTGGAAGAAGATTGGCAGTTAAAAGGCAAAGCGTGGCTGGGTTCTAATAGCTGTAGTTACAAGGCAATTAAAAGCAGTCTGAAATTCAAACCCTTGTTGTTTGGCCTTGGGATACTAGCTGCGTGTTTCCTTAAAGCTGTGTGTTTCTTTTTTGGCGGGTCTTTTTTGTGCTCTCTTTTTCTCAACCAATTTTGATCTTGTCTCATCGCTGCAACTCCTCCAACGGGCTCAGGAGGCAAAGGTCGAGTCATGTGTCCTCCGAAACATGATCCGCCAAACTACGCTTAATCTTAACACCTGACCGCTTAACCCGGAAGCCAGCCGCACCAATGTGTCGGAGGAAACACTGCTCAACTGACGACCGAGCTCAGCCTGCAGGCGCTCGGCCTGCCACAAGGAGTCGCTAGAGCGCGATGAGCCCGGACGACGCTGGGAAAATTGTGCGCTGCCCTTTGGGACTCCCGATCACGGCCTGTTGTGATACAGCCCGGGATTGAACCCGGATCTGTAGTGACACCTCTTGCACTGCGATGCAGTGCAATAGACCACTAAAGCTGTGTACTTCTATCCCAAGTAAGTGCCAACCTCTCTTTCCTTTTTCCATATGTTAGTGTTCTTTCTTAAGGCTTGATTGCTGATGAATAAGAAAAAAATGACCGAGGCTATGATGCTGAAACCTCATTGGTACAAAATAAAACACAAAAGAGACAAGCTTATTTTCTTTGAAAACTATCGATTTTGAAATAGCATCTATGTGCAGTACAAACTGTAGCATTAGACATAGAGAAGGGCCTCTCTATGATTGCATGTGGTCCTACGAGTGACATTTTGAAGAGGGTTTGATATTTGAAGAGTCCTTTGAGTGAATGGCTATTGAATGATTATGCTCTGTAGTGTCTGACACGAGAGGGACAGTTGTAAAGATTGGTGTCACTCACTCCAGAACCAAACTGACAGAATATTTAGCTGTTCTGCAGTACGATTCTGAATCATACAGAAAAGAGCCATCTAAAGTTAATTTACAAGACAATCATTTTTTTGTTGGCATTTCTTGAAGATAATGATGTTGCTTGGAGCTGTATGTTTGTGTGTGTCTGGTTGTGTGTGAGTTTGAGTGTGTACTGTTTGTTGTGTATGTATGTGTCTACAGTTGTGCGTGGGTGTGTGTGTACGCACACTTTTAGTTGACATTGAAATTGTCAAATCCACCAAAGCGAGAGCCTGAAAGCGAGAGATGTTGAATGTGTTTCTTGTCATGCCCCAGTCTTTCATCTGGGGTGTTATGTGGAGAGCTGCTTTGCAAGGGAAATGCATCTGGGCTTGGCAGCAAGATCTGTAAAATATAATCAGAGGGGCTGGAGTTGGAACTAGTTAGTTTGCCTGCAGGACTGCCAGCCCACATTCTGGCTGCTGTCAGATATATCATAAATATTTTCTCTGCCTCTCCCAACATTTCCTATAGACTAGGTTACAGCGCAAAATAGACTCGCTGGTCCATTGTAGTCTGTGGGGGTAGAGTCGTAGTGTCTTAAGTGGTATAGCATTAGAGACTCCATGCGGTTGTGTTAACATGCTATGGCTAAATGGAGATTACAGGCTCTTGTTCAGTGGTTCATTGGAACGCTTATTTGACAAGCAGAATGGTTTCATATGAAATATAATTCAACATTGCTCTGCACTGAAGCATGGAATGGGATACTTTCCAGGAGTCTCTTCCTAAAAATGTATTTCTAGCTTCATTACATTTGGCATGAAGCAGCTTTCTACTCTGTTTCCGGCTTCATATATAGGCGAATGCCATAGGCTCCTTCATACAGCATATAGGCTAATGCCGCCATAAACCATAACCCAGGAGACTCTTCCAGTATGTGTGTGAGCAGTGGAAAGCTTCTATTAAATTAGCCTTGGAGTGCAGTGGAAATGTGAAGAATCCTGCCATGGCTGACTTGCCTTAGATTAGTGCACTGCACAGCACAGAGAAGGCTTATGTGTGTTGATGGAATATCGGTATGTATCTCACACATAGTTTGGCTTGTTCATTAGCTGTCAGTATTATTCTAATGCATATAGGGGATACAGCTTAGTGCATAAATTCAGACAGAAGGATTGTACCAATTGATAATTTATTTGAGAAATCATACAGACCTGAAGATAATGGTTTGGTTTGTCTGTGAGGACAGTACATAGATAAAACCCTTCCTCAGTCATATTTATTTAAAGCTGACAGCGTACGTTTGCGGAAATCAGATAATGTGCTTATCACCGGTGAAACTGAGCATTAGTGCTTGGCTATGCAAAAGGTCTGGCAAAGTGGCGATGACGCTTTTCCCCTAGGATATAAGCAACACACAAGACATTCAACAAACAAAATAACCGTGTAGCTCAAGTTATATTTGTCATGTAGAAAAATATCCACCCCCTCTGCACGACCACATTGTTATTTCAGCGTTGAGCTCGTTTTGCTCCCAGAAGTCCATTAAGTCTTAAAGAGACTAATAATTACAATCTAATATTCCCCTAAAGACAGGGGACTCAAACAAGCAGATGTAGAATCTCGCTGCTTGTGGTCAGGGGTTTAGAAACACTGCCTCAAGCTCTCCCTCACTCAGCACAACATAAGATAAATATATTGATATATTTACTTGGCTGGTGCTTGTATATTCAATCCGCCATGTGTGATGATCGTTTAGGGACAAGCACTGGAAATTAGCGCAAGCTAAGGTGTGATCGTGCAATTCATCTGTACATTCAATATGTCAATGTTTTGGTATCAGTTCCTATACGTAAATAAATGGTTATAATGAAATATGACACGATAGGGACCGTGTTTAAAGGACGGTCTTCTCTGTGACATCCGTCTGCAGTCAGGAGAGTGGCATGGTGCCTCATGATCCTTGGCAACTCGCTGCATAACCATGCATCTTCATTAAGCCAGCCAGGAGACCAGTGATACGTCTTCTTGCTCTGGGTTAAGAAACAATTCATCCTTTACTGATCCAGTCACATTAGCTGTCATGTCACCACTCACCAGGCTTAGCGTATACCTGATGCACATTTTCACACAGGGTGAAGTGAGAGAGGGTGAGGCACTCAAGACTTCTAGCTAAATGAGATTGCAGTCAGACCTCAGGCTGTAAACTAAGTAAATGTGTGGCAGCACATTAGATATTTTCCTCCTCCTTTCCTAAATACACCTTTTAGCAACAGTAATTGATATTGATGCCTGTCGTTTGAAGCTGGTCTTAAATCACGGCCTGTGATAGGAGGAAATAGTTATGGATTGAGAGGCCGGGGCTCCGGCAGTAAGAGCTGAGTTAAGAGTGAACAAGTACCTGTCGCCTTTTAATGATGTGTTGTTTCCATGTGTCGCTTGCTCCTGGTAGGTAGGGAGGGGTGTGTGACAGGGCTGATTGATGAAGTTGCACTGACCTGTACTTCTGGGCTCAGGCCTCCTACAATGCATTTTAGTTGTGCTTTCACAATCGATGCCTATTTAGAAGCAGTGACCGCTCTAGCGCTGGACGGACTTTGGACGGCTTTGTTTTGTTTCTGTGCACTGCGTCATGCATGCAGAACAATTTAGATTGTTAGAAAAACTTTGTTACTCTTACCCAAAGGAATAAGCTATTTTGAGAATGTGGTTCATTCAACTTAACATAGTTAAGTGAATACGTTTTGTTCTAGATTATTTTATGTGAAAAAGAGGTTTCGACCCCACACAGTTGCCTCTGCACATTCACCATATGTGACAGTTAGTCAGCTTGTTTTCGCCCTAAAGTTCAGGACGTCTCTCCAAATATATTAATTCTGAAACGTGCCCTTGTCGTAGCACCATTTTTCACACACTGCTTACAAGTGCAGAGTAATCAGTCTGCTCGCAAACTGTGTTCGACAACACCCCCTCCCTTCCCCTCCCGTCCCAGATTCGCCCTCGAAAATGAATGGAAAGGCAAATTAATTTGTGCGCTTCGTTGCTTTTTGTATCGACTCGTTTCCAGTTGGGCTGTGGTCATTAGCAGGAGATAATTTGAGCGGGGGACGCGGCTCAGGGCCCATCAGTCAGACAACGCCAACAAACACATCTCATCTGTTTCCCTGATGAAGTGGAGGATCACTGCAATGGTTTAGCGGGCGTAATCAGGCAAGGGCTGACGAACAACGTTCACACATGGTCTGGTATCCTAGCGCTTAGCTCCCCAGTCTGTATTTCTGTGGTCGTCATGCCAGTATATCTAATTCCTGAGAGCGAGAGATCGAGAGATATTGAGATGGGAAGCCAGAAAAATACAGAGAGATGGGGTTATAATATTATAAAGGATATTTGTCGAACAAAGATTTTGTATGATTTTGCTAACAGCTTGTAAATGAATTATTAGCTATATCATTATGCACATCATTGATGCTTTTATGTACCTTACCTAAAACAGCATGTAGTGCTTGTAACTCAGGAATGACTGTGAAACAATAGACATGGGTAGGAGAATGTAAGAGTGCAGGGTTAATCAAATCACCTCTCTGTCTGCCCTCAGGTGCTAATCTGCCCTTAATTGAAATAATTGTCATGAATCAGAAGGCAAGCTGCCCCTTGAGGTCTGAATTATCCCATCCTTCCAAATAGTGATTGGATTTAGGAAAGTAATTTAACTCCTTACCGCCTGAGGCATCAAGGTATGGGAAGAAAAACCTTGCTTTATAAATAGTACATTGGTTTAACATGTTTTGTGTGGTAGAAGTTCATATTTTCACACTTGAGAAAGAAAGTAAGAAACACTTTGCCTTCTCAGGAGAGAATTGTAGTAATCAAAGAGATTTGTTGGTTTCTCATTCTGTTTTATGTGTGTGGTTGTTTGTCTGGTGTGTCTTGATGTGAGTGTGTGTTGTGGTGAGAAGAGATGGGCTCTCATGTCTGGTAGACATTAGACACAGAGAGAGAGGAAGGGAGAGAGGCAGAGGGGGGCCAGATAGTTCACTCTGGTGGCACATTACATTATTTGCCTTGTGGAACGAGCCCTGAGGGACTCCCAGAGAAGAAAAGACTGCTGTTTGGAACACTGTCTCTGTGTGTGGCATAGAACCGCTTTCCGAGCCGAGGAGAGAGACAGACACAAAGATATTGCCTAGCCTCAGACTCTGAAGATGGACAGCTCATTCCAAGCACTGTCAGCAATGTGACAAAACAATTCCACTAAAATGAAGCGGAATGGGAAATATTTCCTCTTGCTCTTTCTTCTCATATGCCGATGGAATGGATAAATAAAAACCAGCACACAGAAAATGCTCTCCTTCTATGACCCTGAAAACCAACTCTGTCTTTGAAAAGTAAACAGCACTGTTTTCAGTACTGCTAGCCTAGCGCTGCAGTCTAGTAATCCTTTGTAGATTGGCATTGGAATAACATTAATTGTTAATCAAATTTAAAAAAGAAATATTCCTTAAATATACAGGAAATTCCCACAGTATTGGTTTAGTAGTGAACACGACACCACCCAGTGTATTAGGCAGCCAGTGGTGTCACAGAGGGAGTTCAGCAGGACAGTACTCCCAGTACTCCCATGTACGCCAGGTCATTTCAGTATCACGTTCAGCTGACAATAGGTATTACTGTACTTTTCCCATTAAGGCAGGCCGGAGATGTGTATTGTTATGAGTACTAGTAGTTGTGTAGAATCTCGCTGCTTGTGGTCAAGGGTTTAAAAACACTGCTTCAAGCTCTTCCTCACTCAGCACAACATAAGATAAATATATTGATATATTTACCTGGCTGGTGCTTGTATCCGCCATGTGTGATGATCATTTAGGGACAAGCACTGGAAATTAGCGCAAGCTAAGGTGTGATCGTGCAATTCATCTGTACATTCAATATGTCAATGTTTTGGTATCAGTTCCTATACATAAATGGTTAAAATGAAATATGACACGATAGGGACCGTGTTTAAAGGACGGTCTTCTCTGTGACACCCGTCTGCAGTCAGGAGAGTGGCATGGTGCCTCATGATCCTTGGCAACTCGCTGCATCACCATGCATCTTCATTAAGCCAGCCAGGAGACCAGTGATACGTCTTCTTGCTCTGGGTTAAGAAACAATTCATCCTTTACTGATCCAGTCACATTAGCTGCCATGTCACCACTCACCAGGCTTAGCGTATACCTGATGCACATTTTCACACAGGGTGAAGTGAGAGAGGGTGAGGCACTCAAGACTTCTAGCTAAATGAGATTGCAGTCAGACCTCAGACTGTAAACTAAGTAAATGTGTGGCAGCACATCAGATATTTTCCTCCTCCTTTCCTAAATACACCTTTTAGCAACAATCATTGATATTGATGCCTGTCGTTTGAAGCTGGTCTTAAATCACGGCCTGTGATAGGAGGAAATAGTTATGGATTGAGAGGCCGGGCTCCAACAGTATGCAGTATCACATTCAGCTGACAGCAGGTATTACTGTATTTTTCCCGTTCGGGCAGCCTGGAGATGTGTATTGTTATGAGTAATAGTAATTGTGGGATTCTGCTGGCGGGGTTGATCCCAGGCTCATGTGAATAATGCATTGTTGTAAAGAGTATTTATTTTTTTTACCCAGATTTTAGCAGGTAAGTTGACTGAGAACACATTCTCATTTACAGCAATGACCTGGAGAATAGTTACAGGGTAGAGGAGGGGCATCAATGAGCCAATTGTAAACTGGGGATGATTAGGTGACCATGATGGTATGAGAGCCAGATTGGGAATTTAGCCAGGACACCGGGGTTAACACCCCTACTCTTACAGTAAGTCCCATCCAAAAAGACAGCACCCTAAACAGGGCAATGTCCCCAATCACTGACCTGGGGCATTGAGATATTTTTTTTAGACCAGAGGAAAGAGTGCCTCCTACTGGCCCTTCCAGCAGCATCTGGTCTCCCATCCAGGACCTACCCTGCTTAGCTTCAGAGGCAAGCTAGCAGTGGGATAGAGAGGTGTGTGTGTGTGTGTGTGTGTGTGTGTGTGTGTGTGTGTGTGTGTGTGTGTGTGTGTGTGTGTGTGTGTGTGTGTGTGTGTGTGTGTGTGTGTGTGTGTGTGTGTGTGTGTGTGTGTGTGTGATGAACCCATCGTAAGCAGCACAGCAGGGTATTCTGATCCATCCTGCAGAGGGCTCTAAATAGAATTTCAGATGTGTGACACAACGATGTTGTCGTCTTGCCTGTCCTTCTGTCAGAGCAGGCTCCCCTCTCTTATCCCCTGTCCCCCCCTCTTTCTCACCCCCTGTCCCCCTGAGACAGCCTGGGTTAGCAGCGCTTCTCCCTCATCTTCTCTATAATCGCACTGAAATGGAGAATGAGGCTGGGGGAGACACTGTGAGAGGAAACACAATTGCATGTTACACATTTCTAGTAGTATAACAGGCTTGTAGAAGCAGGCTATGACGTGGTGTACTGTGCTGTTAAGCATGAATTAACCTGCAGTGTAGCCTTGCCTGTTAGACTCCTTTGTGCTTCCTTTCATGATTAATTGGTCAGTGAAATGAGACTCTAGAGACAAGTTCCCCCTCTCAGTCTCATAGTATCATCTGTGTACGTTCGTGTGTGTGTGTGCATGCGTGCACGTATGTGTGTGTGTCAGAGTGGTTATGTCAGTACGTGTTCAGAGCACAGGGCAGCCCACCGCTGTGATGCCATGGTTGTTTGTGTGGAGGAGTTGAGAAATGAGCCTGTGTATGTGTGTTTGTGCTGGGAAGGCCTGCTCATATGTCTGCTTAACATTCTACAGGTTTTCTGAGCAAGTTGCCCCCCTGGAGCACACACCACCACCATCATCACCAACATCACTGCCGCTTCCATCCTTTAATGACATTATTATTTTTGCCGTTATTGTTTCCTCAAAACTGGAAATTCTATGGCAACAAAAGAAAAATGTCTCTTCGTGGGTGGTCATAGATAAATGATACCCTGACAAACATAAAAGACTTGCCCTTTACTTTAGCTAAGTCCTATGACATTGGCATAACAAGCAGAGCGAGATAAGTGTGGAGCGGGGGTGTTTTTATTTGCATACATCTGGGAGTTGTTGGAACAAGCCGCTGTTTAGCATCTGTCGGTGAGAATTGGCTCCAGTGTCTCCACACTGATGAATACAAGTGGCTGTGAATGAGGAAACAGCTCAGCCCTTGGCTGCATATCTTTATCTCATGAGGGGTTGGATGAAATTAAACAATTTAGTAGAATCAAGCCTGAATGTTGTTATTACCATAATGTTATATAGTTTTATTTTCCTGAAGGTACACCTGGGACAAAGCACAGTCACAGTATCTAAAATGTTATCTTAGCACTTGTTCAGATTGAGTGCAGTGGACAGCTGTAAAGGGAGTGGGACAATGTAAATAATAGGGAATAAAAGGGATGATGTCTGTCAAACCCTTATTCCTAGTGAAGCTGAGTTCACAGGGGTGAAGCTGAGTTCACAGGGGTGAAGCTGAGTTCACAGGGGTGAGGCTGAGTTCACAGGGGTGAGGCTGAGTTCACAGGGGTGAGGCTGAGTTCACAGGGGTGAGGCTGAGTTCACAGGGGTGAGGCTGAGTTCACAGGGGTGAGGCTGAGTTCACAGGGGTGAGACTGAGTTCACAGGGGTGAAGCTGAGTTCACAGGGGTCAGAACAAACCCTGATTACATTTTGTTTGTCTGTTTGCTCCAGACTAAGGACTGGGATAAAGCCTAGTTTTCTCCCTCATGATGTAAAGTGAGGCTTTCTCTTGGCATTGTCCTCAGGTGCTCAGCTGATGAAAAGTGTAATCTTACCCTGCAGTAGCACTTCCGGAATAATGTTGCTTAAATTATAGTGGGACCTGGGGAGAAAAGGGGAGTGGATTGGAAGTGAGGCATGATTCTGGATCGTCATTTAGCAGTGTTGATCTTGGATCATCATTTACATTGAAGTGACGTGATGACGCTCCAGTTGATAGCAGTCGTCTTACAGGCTCCTGTTTTGTGTTGTTTTTTTATGCTGATCTGAACTTTTTTGTACATAATGTCTCCGCCATCATTTCCTATTACCGAAAACAGCTTCTGTACATCATAACAGCAATCAATAACCTTGATATGGACCAACATTTCTACTTCAATGCGTCGGCTGCTCTGGTATTTGTTTACTCCGGAACAGGCCCTAATCCCCGAGACTCGAAACAACTCAATATTAGGAAGGTGGTCCTAATGTTTGATATACTCAGTGTACATCTTGCTGGTTTTTCTATGCATCGTCAAGACTGGACGGCAGACTCGGGTAAGACGAAGGGAGGAGGGGAATGTCTCTTTATTAACAACAGCTGGTGCGCGATCTCTAATGTTAAGGAAGTCTCAAGTTTAAATCTCATGATAAGCTGTAGACCATACTATTTACCAATGTTATTCATAGCTGTCTATTTAACACCACAAACTGATGCTGGTACTAAGACTACACTCAACGAGTTGTATAGGGCCATAAGCAAACAAGAAAATGCTTGTTCGGATGCTGCGTTTCTTATGGCCGGGGATTTGAATGTAAGGATATTGACATTCGTTTTGCTTCATGTTTACCAGCATGTCACCTGTGCAACTAACTCTAGATCACCTTTACTCCACATGCAGAAACTCAGACAAGGCCTTCCCTTGGCCTCCTTTTGGCAAATCAGACCATAACTCTATCTTCCTATCTTCCTGCTTACAAGCAAAAACACAAATGGGAAGTACCAGCGAGAATGGAATATGTTTCGGGATTCATCCGATAACATTGAGCAGTTAACCACTTCAGTCACCGGCTTCATTAATAAATGCATCGACGACATCATCCCCACAGTGACCTTACATACAAACCCCAGCCAGAAGCCATGGATTACAGACATCTGCATTGCGCTAGAGGCTAAAGCTGCCGCTTTCAAGGAGCAGGACACTAATCTGGACGCTTATAAGACCTCCGACAAGCCATCAAACAGGCAAAGCGCCAGTACAGGACTAAGATCGAATCCTACTAAGTCGGCTCTGACACTCAACGGATGTTGGCAGGGCTTGCAAACTATCACGGATTACAAAGGGAAACTCAGCCACGAGCTGCCCAGCAACACAAGTCCAACAAATGAGCTAAATGCCTTCTATGCTCGCTTCGAGGTAAACAACACTGAACCATGCATGAGAGCACCAGCTGTTCAGATGACTTCATTATCTCACTTTCCGTAGACAATGTAAGACCTTTAAACAGGTTAACATTCGTGAAGCCGCAGGGCTGGATGGAATACCAGGAAGCATACTCAGAGCATGTGCTGAGCAGCTGCCAAGTGTCTTCACTGACATTTTCAACATATCCCAGACCTCAGACCTTCATCGACCCCCCTGCCCAAGAGTGCCAAAGTACCCTGCCTAAATGACTATCACATCTATAGCCATGAAAAGCTTTGAAATTGCTGGTCATGGTTCAAATCAACACCATCATCCCAGACACCCTGGACCCACTCCAATTCGCAAACCGCCCCAACAGATCCACAGATGAGGCAATCTCTATTGCACTCCACACTGCCCACACCCACCTGGACAAATTAATACCTATGTAAGAACGTTGTTCATTGATTACAGCTCAGCATTCAACACCATTATCCCTTCCAAGCTCATCACAAAGCTCAGGACCCTGGGACTGAATACCTACCTCTGCATCTAGAACCTGGACTTCCTGACGGGCCGCCCCCAGGCGGTTGAGGGTAGGCAACAACACATCTGCCACGCTCACCATCAACACGGGGGCCCCTCAGGTGTGTGCGCTTAGTCCTGTGCTGTACTCCCCATTCACCCATGACGGCGTCGCCACGCACGACTCCAACACTATCGTGTTGTTTACTGACGACACGACAGTGGTAGGGCTGATCACATATTATGATGATGAAGCCACCTATAGGGAGGAGGTCAGAGAACTGTCAGTTTGGTGACAGGGCAACAACCTCTCCCTCAAGAACAGCAAGACAAAGAAACTCATCATGGTCTACAGGAAACAGAGGGCTGTGTACACGGGTGTCCACATCACTAAGGAATTAACATGGTGCACAGTTGTGAAGAGGTCACGACAGCGCCTCTTCCCCCTCAGGAGGCTGAAAAGATTTGGCATCCTCAAAAAGTTCTATACCAGTACCATTGTGATCATTTTGACTGGCTGCATCACCGCTTGGTATGGCAACTGCCAGGCACCCAACCGCGAGGCGCTTACAGAGGATGGTGAGTTCGGCCCTGTACATCACTGAGGCTGAGCTCCCTGCCATCCAGGACCTCTATACCAGGCAGTGTCAGAGAAAGGCCCAACATTTTTTGGAAAACTCCAGCCAACCAAGCCATAGACGGTTCTCTCTGCTACTGCATGGTAAGTGGTACCAGTGAACCAAGTCTGGGACCAACAGGACCCTGAATAGCTTCTACCCCCAAGCCATAAGACTGCTAAACAAGACAGCTAAATAGCTAATCAAATGGCTACCAGGAATACCTGCATTGACCCTTTTTTACACTGACTTTTTTACACTGACTCTATACGCGCACACTGGATTCTACCCACATATTCACACACTTACACTGACACCCCAACACATACACACATACACACAACATGTGTGCACATGCGTACTGACTCCACATTCTCACACACATACTCACTCACTCCCACACACACACACACACCCACCCACACACACACACTTTCACACTGACCACATATGTTGCGACTACTGCTCCACATACGCTGCTGCTACAGCTCAGTCTATTATCTATGCTGTTGCCTAGTCACTTTACCCCTATCTACAGTATATGTACATGGCTACCTCAATTACCTCATACCCTGCACGTCGAATCGGTACTGCTACTCCCTGTATGTAGCCATGTTATTATTAGACTCATTATTGTTATTTGTTGTTCACTGTGTATTTATTCCTTGTGTCACTATATATATATATATAATCAGTACCAGTCAAAACTTTGGAAACACCAACTCATAAACACCTACTGAGGGTTTGTTATTTTTATCTTTATTTTTACTATTTTCTACAACTATGAAATAACACATATGTAATCATGTAGTAATCCAAAAAGTTTAAAACAAATCAAAATATATGTTATATTTGAGATTCTTCAAAGGAGCCACCCTTTGCCTTGATGACAGCTTTGCACACTCATGGCATTCTCTCACACAGCTTCATGAGGTAGTCACCTGAAATGCATTTCAATTAACAGGTGTGCCTTGTTAAAAGTTCATTTGTGGAATTTCTTTCCTTTTTAATGCGTTTGAGCCAATCAGTTGTGTTGTGACAAGGTAGGGGTGGTATACAGAAGATACACCTATTTGGTAAAAGATCAAGTCTATATTATGGCAAGAACAGTTCAAATAAGCAAAAATAAATGACAGTCCATCATTACTTAAGATATGAAGGTCAGTCAATGCAGAACGTTTCAAGAACTTTGAAAGTTTCTTCAATCGTAGCGCAAAGACCATCAAGCGCTATGATGAAACTGGCTCTCATGAGGACCGCCACAGGAAAGGAAGACCCAGAGTTATCTCTGCTGAAGAGGATAAGTTCACTTACCAGTCTCAGAAATTGCAGCCCAAATAAATGCTTGAGTTCAAGTAACAGAAGTTCAACATCAACTGTTTAGAGGAGACTGTGGGAATCAGGCCTTCGTGGTCGGATTTCTGCAAAGAAACCGCCACTAAAGAAGAAGAAGAGATTTGCTTGGGCCAAGAAACACATGCAATGGACATAAGACTGGTGGAAATCCAAATTTGAAATATTTGGTTCCAACCGCCGTGTCTTTGTGAGACGCAGAGTAGGTGAATGGATGATCTCCGCATGTGTGGTTCCCACAGTGAAGCATGAAGGGGGAGGTGTGGTGATGCTTTGCTGGTGAGTCCCACTATCATTTGTTTTTCAACAATACAATGACCCAACACACCTCCAGGCTGTGTAAGGGCTATTTGACCAAGAAGGAGAGTGATGAAGTGCTGCATCAGATGACCTGGCCTCCACAATCACCCGACCTCAACCCAATTGAGATGGTTTGGGATGAGATGGTTTGGGATGAGTTGGACCGCAAAGTGAAGGAAAAGCAGCCAACAAGTGCTCAGCATATGTGAGAACTCCTTCAAGACTGTTGGAAAAGCATTCCAGGTGGAGCTGGTTGAGAGAATGCCAAGAGTGTGCAAACACTTCTTTGGTTACTATATGATTCCATATGTGTTTTTTCATAGTTTTGCTGTCTTCACTATTATTCTACATTGTAGACAATAGTGAAAATAGATAAAAACACTTGAATGAGTAGTTGTGTCTAATCTTTTGACTGGTACTGTATATATTTAAAAAATATATTTTTCTCTGCATTGTTGGAAAAGGACCTGTAAGTAAGCATTTCACTGTTAGTTCACCTGTCGTTTACAAAGCATGTGACAAATTACATTTGATTTGATTTACCTGTGTTGATCCTGGGTCATCATTTACCTGTATTGATCCTGGGTCATCATTTACATTTACCTGTGTTGATCCTGGGTCATCATTTACTTTTACCTGTGTTGATCCTGGGTCATCATTTACTTTTACCTGTATTGATCCTGGGTCATCATTTACATTTACCTGTGTTGATCCTGGGTCATCATTTACTTTTACCTGTGTTGATCCTGGGTCATCATTTACTTTTACCTGTATTGATCCTGGGTCATCATTTACATTTACCTGTGTTGATCCTGGGTCATCATTTACCTGTGTTGACCGGGGGTCATCCTTTACATTTACCTGTATTGATCCTGGGTCATCATTTACATTTACCTGTATTGATCCTGGGTCATCATTTACATTTACCTGTGTTGATCCTGGGTCATCATTCACATACCTGTATTGATCCTGGGTCATCATTTACATTTACCTGTATTGATCCTGGCTTGTCATTTATTTGTATTGATCCTGGGTCATCATTTACATTTACCTGTATTGATCCTGGCTTGTCGTTAGCTGTATTGATCCTGGGTCATCATTTACATTTACCTGTATTGATCCTGGGTCATCATTTACATTTATGTCACGCCTTGGTCATTGTATTTTGTGTTTTCGTTATATATTTGGTCAGGCCAGGGTGTGACATGGGTTTATGTCATTGTATTTTCGTATTGGGGTTTGTAGTATTTGGGATCGCGGCTGATTAGGGGTGTTGTATAGGCTTGGCTGCCTGAGGCGGTTCTCAATCAGAGTCAGGTGATTCTCGTTGTCTCTGATTGGGAACCGTATTTAGGTAGCCTGGTTTCGCTGTGAATTTTGTGGGTGATTGTTCCTGTCTCTGTGTAGTTTCACCAGATAGGCTGTAATTAGGTTTCACGTTCCGTTTGTTGTTTTGTATTTTGTATCGTTATTTCATGTGTCACTTTTCTATTAAAGTCATGAGTAACCACTACGCTGCATTTCGGTCCGACTCTCTTTCCACAAACGAAGAACGCCGTTACAATTTACCTGTGTTGATCCTGGATTATCGTTAGCTGTATTGATCCTGGGTCATCATTTACCTGTATTGACCAGGGGTCATCCTTTACATTTACCTGTGTTGATCCTGGATTGTCGTTTAGCTGTATTGATCCTGAATCATTATTTTGCTGTGTCGTCTCTGGATCTAACACAGCTAAATGACGATCCAGGATCAACACATCTAGATCTAAATGATGATCCTGGATTAACACAAATTCGTATCAAAGGTAATGTATGTAAATGAGGTAATACATGCCTGTTCCTAATGCATATCATTTTTCATTAGACATTGTTGGCATTTGAGCCTTTTCACTCGCCAGCAATTGCTCATTTTATGATGGATCAATTTTGGTTAAATTAGCGCAGTAGCTACAGTATATAGATTTTTTGGCAGATTACGACAGCTAACATTATATGCCTCCTAAACCCTAATTATCTAAGTGTTTCTCCTCCCTTCTCCCTCTCATCACTGTGTCCAAAACATGCTGCCTCATATGTCAAGTAGATGTTGCGCACACACAACTGCTGTGTACAGTTAAAGCCACCGAGGCGATAGCTCATTTTTAATTGCTTTATAATTATGACTACACAAATTCGCGGCTGGAGGATGGGTCATTTTCTTTATGCTGATTTATTATGCTGATTTATTATTTATTATGAACCATACATGTTTGAATCACCCCATGGTATTATTTATAGTAAATTGTGAGATACAAGAACCCCCCCCCCCCCCCACACACACACACACACACACACACACTAGCCTTTCTATGCAACAGTATAAATTGGCAGTGGTAGCTCTGTGTTAAAGCCAGACAGGCTGTACTTTCTCCCCTGGTTTCTGGTGCACACAGACAGGCAGGGAGAGAGGAAGGGAAGGAAGAAGGGAAGGAGGGAGGGAGGGAGGGAGGGAGGGAGGGAAGGAAGGAAGGAAGGAAGGAATGTGAGCCTGCCAGCCGCCCACCAGACTGCCCTTCTGCAGTCAGTTCACCCACTCTCAAGGACAGTACTGTCTAGCCGCATGCCCTCTCTCCCTCTCTCTCTTTTTGTCTTTCGACCTCTGCCAGGCTGCATGACAATGAACCAGAGTAAATATATAACATTAATTGGCAGTGTGATCATTTAGAGCCCATAATCCCTGAGCAACTATTGCTTTTATGATAAACGCTTGGCAGTCCACATTATGCTGCTACCTCTGCTGTTAGATAGATAGGGAGAGGGGGTGGGGCGGAGAAATGGAGAGGGGGGGTTGCGAGAGAGATAGGGGGCTGAGAGAGATGGAGTGATAGAGAGCGAGTTGAGGGAGAGATAGGGGGCTGAGAGAGATGGAGTGATAGAGAGGGGGAGTTGAGGGAGAGATCAGTGTATGTTGGGGGATTAGTTTCATTGCACCACTGAGGAGAAGTGGAGTGTTTTACAAGGCCAGTGCGACTCTCCCTCTTACCACCACTCAATTACATTGACATATTGAAGGTAAAGAGGTAGGACTCATCTTTGTATCACCTCTCTGAAATGTAGCCTAGTGATGGAAAAAGTGACATGGATGTAACATAATGTTCTAAAATATGTAATAAAGAGATTTTAGCTTAATGGTTTAATGCCGAATTCCCTCCATCAGACTCTCTGTCAACTACAGCATGCCAAATGTGAAGCTATCATTCAGTTGCCATTTTGTCTCTCCGGCTACTTTTCTATAAAAGAGTCTTCACTATTTCTACTTTACTAATGCATTAGATACCTTACTATCTAGTGTGATATATCATGAGGACAAAGGACATCTGAGTGAACACACCACTATAATCTGTGTCTCCAATTCCTTTTCACAGTGGGCTCTAGTCTGTAGCCTATAACCCTACTAAAGACAAAGCACCTGGCCTCATGGGGACATTTTATTGGCTGTGAACCAAGCATCCATCTCCATCACCATGTCACCTTCAAACAGGTGGGGAGATCGGGAGGGGGGTGTAGAGGTGTAGAGGGTGGGGACAGGGCAGTCTTGCTAGATTTATCATCCCTGAGCCTCTTCAGCCCCACTGTGACAGCAGAGCATTTCATCTTCCTCCCCATTCATCCTGGATACAGACAGACAGAGAACCACGAGAAGAGAAAAATAATAAATAATACACTTTCTCTCTCTGCTTCCTGCCGTCTCACACACAGCCCCACTACATGGTGGTGTAACAAAGAAGCACATACTGTATACAGTGCCTTCAGAAAGTATTCCAACCCCTCGTCTTATTTATTTATTTCACCTTTATTTAACCAGATAGGCAAGTTGAGAACAAGTTCTCATTTACAATTGTGACCTGGCCATTCCACATTATTCCACATTATGTTGTTACAGCCTGAATTCAAAATGTATTAAATGTTTTTTTTCTCTCATCCATCTACATACAATACACCATAATGACAAAGTGAAAACATGTTTTTAGAAACTTCAGCAAATGTATTGAAAATGAAGTACAGATATATCTCACACCCCTGGGTATTCACACCCCTGGGTCAGTACTTTGTAGAAGCACCTTTAGCAGCGATTACAGATGTGAGTCTTTCTGGGAAAGTCTCTAAGAGCTTTCCACACCTGGATTGTGTAACATTTGCCCATTTTATTATTTTCATTAATTATTTTAAGCTCTGTCAAATTGTTTTTTTTCATCATTTCTAGACAACCACTTATTAAGGTCTTGCCATAGAGTTTCAAGTAGATTTAGGTCAAAACTGTAATTTGGCCACTAAGGAACATTTATTGTCTTCTTGGTAAGCATGTCTTGTATTGGATTTGCCCCAAACATAACATAACAATTTGAATTCAGGACAAAAAGTGAATTGCTTTGTCAAATTGTTTGCAGTATTACGTTAGTGCCTTGTTGCAAACAGGATGCATGTTTTTGAATATGTTTTATTCTGTACAGGCTTCCTTCTTTTCACTCTGTCAATTAGGTTAGTATTGTTGCTGGGCTACAATGTTGTTGATCCACCCTCAGTTTTCTCCTATCCCAGCCATTAAACTCTCTAACTGTTTTAAAGTCACCATTGGCCTCATGGTGAAATCCCTGAGTGGTTTCCTTCCTCACCGGCAACTTAGTTAGGAAGGGCAGCTGTATCTTTGTAGTGACTGGGTGTATTGATACAGAATCCAGGCTGTATGACATCTGGCCATGATTGGGAGTCCCATAGGGTGGCGCACAATTGGCCCACCGTCATCTGGGTTTGTAAATAAATTAAGGTTAAATAAAAATTTAAAATACATTTCAAAAATACATCATCCAAAGTGTAATTATTAACTTCACTACGCTCAAAGGGATATTCAGTTCCTGCTTTTTCTGTTTTTACCCATCTATCAATAGGTGCCCTTCTTTGCGAGGCATTGGAAAACCTCTCTGAATCATTTGTGTTTGAAATTTAAAAATCATGTTAAACACTTATTGCACACAGAGTCCATGCAACTTATTATGTGTTAACACCATTTCTAATTCTGAACTTATTTGCCATAACAAAGGTGCTGGATATGTATTGACTCAAGACATTTCCGCTTTTAATTAAATTCCACTTTGACACTATGAGGTGTTGTGTCTAGGCCAGTGACAAAAATAATCTAAATGTATTCCATTTTAAATTCAGGCTGTAACACAACAAAATGTGTAAACAGTCAAAGGGTGTGAATACTTTCTGAAGGCACTGTATGAGGATGTACGGGACCTGTTTATATGTGGATGTTTGATGTAGCGACAGGGATGGCCAGGGTGTTTGGTTGTGCATGATGATGACTCCTCCAAGGGGTACAGTGATGTCCACTGTGGAGAGAGAGGGGAGTCCAAGATAGCCCTGTGGTCATCCAATAAACTAGTGTAATGAAAAAGAGGAGTAAGATATTTAACTATTTATCATTTTGATTATCTTTGGTAACCCTCGCCTTATTCTGATCTAATTTCATGCTAGCCCTATAGCCCATTATGATATAATATTATGTAGCACATTAAACCATTCAGTGTCTCTGACATAACTCAATACAGTTCTGTATTTGTATGTAATGTAATTCCATGCAGCATCCATTGATCTCCTTATTTACGCTCCTCCTCTGACTTTGACTCCAAATACAGCTTTTAGGACCTGAATCATGCGGAGCAGCAATTTCCAGATGACAGGTTTTACAGAGTGGAAATAAAGAAATCAATCCATCTGTCAACAACATCAGAGACAGCTTTATTGTAGTGGGAGAAAGGAGGAGGGTCTGTGTTCAGATGGGGCTGTAGTGTGGAAGGGAGCAGGGTATGTGTTCAGATGGGGCTGTAGTGTGGAAGGGAGCAGGGTATGTGTTCAGATGGGGTTGTAGTGTGGAAGGGAGCAGGGTATGTGTTCAGATGGGGCTGTAGTGTGGAAGGGAGCAGGGTATGTGTTCAGATGGGGTTGTAGTGTGGAAGGGAGCAGGGTATGTGTTCAGATGGGGCTGTAGTGTGGAAGGGAGCAGGGTCTGTGTTCAGATGGGGCTGTAGTGTGGAAGGGAGCAGGGTATGTGTTCAGATGGGGCTGTAGTGTGGAATGGAGCAGGGTATGTGTTCAGATGGGGCTGTAGTGTGGAAGGGAGCAGGGTATGTGTTCAGATGGGGCTGTAGTGTGGAAGGGAGCAGGGTATGTGTTCAGATGGGGCTGTAGTGTGGAATGGAGCAGGGTATGTGTTCAGATGGGGCTGTAGTGTGGAAGGGAGCAGGGTATGTGTTCAGATGGGGCTGTAGTGTGGAAGGGAGCAGGGTATGTGTTCAGATGGGGCTGTAGTGTGGAAGGGAGCAGGGTATGTGTTCAGATGGGGCTGTAGTGTGGAATGGAGCAGGGTATGTGTTCAGATGGGGTTGTAGTGTGGAAGGGAGCAGGGTCTGTGTTCAGATGGGGCTGTAGTGTGGAAGGGAGCAGGGTATGTGTTCAGATGGGGCTGTAGTGTGGAAGGGAGCAGGGTATGTGTTCAGATGGGGCTGTAGTGTGGAAGGGAGCAGGGTATGTGTTCAGATGGGGCTGTAGTGTGGAAGGGAGCAGGGTCTGTGTTCAGATGGGGCTGTAGTGTGGAAGGGAGCAGGGTATGTGTTCAGATGGGGCTGTAGTGTGGAAGGGAGCAGGGTATGTGTTCAGATGGGGCTGTAGTGTGGAAGGGAGCAGGGTCTGTGTTCAGATGGGGCTGTAGTGTGGAAGGGAGCAGGGTCTGTGTTCAGATGGGGCTGTAGTGTGGAAGGGAGCAGGGTCTGTGTTCAGATGGGGCTGTAGTGTGGAAGGGAGCAGGGTATGTGTTCAGATGGGGCTGTAGTGTGGAAGGGAGCAGGGTCTGTGTTCAGATGGGGCTGTAGTGTGGAATGGAGCAGGGTATGTGTTCAGATGGGGTTGTAGTGTGGAAGGGAGCAGGGTCTGTGTTCAGATGGGGCTGTAGTGTGGAAGGGAGCAGGGTATGTGTTCAGATGGGGTTGTAGTGTGGAAGGGAGCAGGGTATGTGTTCAGATGGGGCTGTAGTGTGGAAGGGAGCAGGGTATGTGTTCAGATGGGGCTGTAGTGTGGAAGGGAGCAGGGTATGTGTTCAGATGGGGCTGTAGTGTGGAAGGGAGCAGGGTATGTGTTCAGATGGGGCTGTAGTGGGAGAAAGGAGGAGGGTATGTGTTCAGATGGGGCTGTAGTGGGAGAAAGGAGGAGGGTATGTGTTCAGATGGGGCTGTAGTGTGGAAGGGAGCAGGGTATGTGTTCAGATGGGGCTGTAGTGTGGAAGGGAGCAGGGTATGTGTTCAGATGGGGCTGTAGTGTGGAAGGGAGCAGGGTATGTGTTCAGATGGGGCTGTAGTGGGAGAAAGGAGGAGGGTATGTGTTCAGATGGGGCTGTAGTGGGAGAAAGGAGGAGGGTCTGTGTTCAGATGGGGCTGTAGTGTGGAAGGGAGCAGGGTATGTGTTCAGATGGGGCTGTAGTGTGGAAGGGAGGAGGGTATGTGTTCAGATGGGGCTGTAGTGTGGAAGGGAGCAGGGTCTGTGTTCAGATGGGGCTGTAGTGTGGAAGGGAGGAGGGTATGTGTTCAGATGGGGCTGTAGTGTGGAAGGGAGCAGGGTATGTGTTCAGATGGGGCTGTAGTGTGGAAGGGAGCAGGGTATGTGTTCAGATGGGGCTGTAGTGGGAGAAAGGAGGAGGGTCTGTGTTCAGATGGGGCTGTAGTGTGGAAGGGAGCAGGGTATGTGTTCAGATGGGGCTGTAGTGTGGAAGGGAGGAGGGTATGTGTTCAGATGGGGCTGTAGTGTGGAAGGGAGCAGGGTCTGTGTTCAGATGGGGCTGTAGTGTGGAAGGGAGGAGGGTATGTGTTCAGATGGGGCTGTAGTGTGGAAGGGAGCAGGGTCTGTGTTCAGATGGGGCTGTAGTGTGGAAGGGAGCAGGGTATGTGTTCAGATGGGGCTGTAGTGTGGAAGGGAGCAGGGTATGTGTTCAGATGGGGCTGTAGTGTGGAAGGGAGCAGGGTCTGTGTTCAGATGGGGCTGTAGTGTGGAAGGGAGCAGGGTATGTGTTCAGATGGGGCTGTAGTGTGGAAGGGAGCAGGGTCTGTGTTCAGATGGGGCTGTAGTGTGGAAGGGAGCAGGGTCTGTGTTCAGATGGGGCTGTAGTGTGGAAGGGAGCAGGGTATGTGTTCAGATGGGGCTGTAGTGTGGAAGGGAGCAGGGTATGTGTTCAGATGGGGCTGTAGTGTGGAAGGGAGCAGGGTATGTGTTCAGATGGGGCTGTAGTGTGGAAGGGAGCAGGGTATGTGTTCAGATGGGGCTGTAGTGTGGAAGGGAGCAGGGTATGTGTTCAGATGGGGCTGTAGTGTGGAAGGGAGCAGGGTATGTGTTCAGATGGGGCTGTAGTGTGGAAACTGTGATCTAGAGCAGATGACAATGATAAGGCTGGAGAAATCACAGCGATGATTGTGGATGTCCTGATGGCTGGTGGAGCATGGCAGGAAACAGTGTTTCCCCTTCTCCTTGTTGTCATTGTGCTGCTGATCGAGTTACTCTGTACGATTGATTGATTTGATTGCTTGATGAGAACATCTATGCTGTATGATAGGGGTACTCAGGTACTATTTGAGAATGTCCGGTCACACAAAT
Source organism: Oncorhynchus keta (assembly GCF_023373465.1). Classification (NCBI taxonomy): domain Eukaryota; kingdom Metazoa; phylum Chordata; class Actinopteri; order Salmoniformes; family Salmonidae; genus Oncorhynchus; species Oncorhynchus keta. The sequence continues at coordinate 25,053,743 of NC_068432.1, forward strand.
GTCCTAGGTGGCAAAGGTCCAGATGGATAATGTAATTTATCGGCATAGTAACAAACCCCTACCTCGCAACCCCAATCTGTTCACACCCTTCTTGTTGGCTCAGAGAAAATGTTGCAGTTGTAAAGCTAATTTCTTGCAATTCTACGCATTGTTCCATGTTTTATGTGTGTTTATATGATACCAGAGGTCAAAGCCCGACCAAGTAATTGACCCCATTCTGGGTCCAGGTCCGCGTTCCGCCAGTTGAGTATGGGGGCTATATGACGCTGATCTGCTATTGGATCTGCCACACTATATGATCAAACAATTGAATTTGGATCCAAATATGGATTCAGAATGAATATTTCTTAACCAGAAGGGGACTAGGGTTCCAATTTTGGAACACACCCCCCCCCACGTTCAGCTGGAAGGTGGCGCATGGAACGCAAAAATATTCCTAAAAATATTTAACCTCCACACATTAATTAACAAGTCCAATGGCTCAAATGAAATATAAACACCTTGTTTATCTACCCAGCAAGTCAGATTTCTAAAATGTTTTACGGCGAAAACATAGCACATATTTATGTCAAACCACCACCGAAGACACAGCTAATTTGCATAGCCAAGTTGAAAAAAATATGCAATCAACAAACGCAGGATTAAAAGAAAAATAATGCACTAACCTTTTGAAATCTTCATCAGATGACAGTAATATAACATGTTACACAGTACATTTATGTTTTTTCAATAATATGCTATATATCCATAAATCTCTGTTTACAATGATGCATCGTTCAAAAAATGCTACTCAAATGTCCTGAGAAATAACGATAGCTCCGGCAGATAACGTCAGCTAACAAGGAATACACATCATAAACTTTGACTAAATATGCATGTTCTACATATATATAGTTAGATACACTTCTTCTGAATGCAATCGCTGTGTTACATTTATTTTTAACGTTACAGGTTTCGTTCACTAGAAAACCAAAAACATATGCCATACTATGTTTGTATGTTTCATTTTTAAGGAGAAAACACAAATCTAAAATAAGGATAAGTTTCTCAGTTCATTCAAATCATTATTTCAGTTCCACAGCAGCAGTTGGTCTGGGGGTACGAGGTGGGGGTTAGGGTCCGGGTCCGGGTACAGGGGAGGGGGTAACAGCCAGACAGCACAAGGCCAGGCAGCGGAGGGAGTCGGCGCTCAAAAAGTAGCATTATGGCTCCTCTATCTTGGAGTCCACACAAACCCAAATTTACCACATAAATATTCCCTTACCTTTGCTGTTCTTCCATCAGAAGACCTGGAAGGAATTATACTTACCAAAAACAGCGTTTAGTTTTGCAGTCTGTGTCTTTCGGTTCTCAAACACGAAAAAAGTCAAGTGGATGCGCACCAAAATGTCAAACTTACATATTATATGTCGACTAAACTTATCAAACTAAGTTCATAATCAAGCTTTAACATGTTATAAAGGTGTACAGCAATCGTGAGGACAAACAGAAACGCATGCATTGTATAATCGATCTTGGAAAAAAGACAGGACCGGAGCAGAGCGCGCATAAAAGTGACCTGTTTTTTCGCGTGACCGAAAGGTTTCAGCCCGCCAAAACTCTCGTGAGCGCGCGATTCTCACAATGAGAAGCCCCATTGAAAGCTGAGATCGCGCTGAAGACAGAGAGACCTGACCTGACCTATTCCCAGACCTGTAAGTGCTTGGGAAGGGTGGGGGCGATGACGTCAAAGTTGGGCCAACTTTTCTGATGACAAGAGAGAGTTTGGGAGAATGACTGCCCTGAGTGTTCTGCTTTACATACATACATAATTTAAACGGTTTTAGAAGCTTTAGAGTGTTTTCTATTCAATAATATTTTTTATTTGCATATATTAGCAACTTTTGACAAAAAAAAATTATGTTTACTATGGGCACACAATTACTCCAGCGGGGGCAGTAGACAGCCCTATCCCCAACAGGTTGGTACAGAATCTCTTATTGTACGTTTATATCTGTCACCGTGTTTCCGGTAGATATTCATGGCGGTTAAACACTTCGGACTACATTGAATCCCCCTTAAAGATGCACTATGCAGAAATATCTTTATTTCCTGGTTTCTACAATTCTAATAGTTTGTGACAAAACAAGCAAGTATAGTGTAGAGAATCATCGTTCCATCTAAACCGCTGTGAAAATATATTTTCCATTACCTAATTTTTTTTTTTTTGAAAATGTTTGAAGCTGGTGTACAAAACCAAAGGTAAGAGATGTAAAAACGAAATGTAAGGACAGGGAGCATAGAAATGGCACACACAGAACACATCTACCGCTTTATAGACTTGTTTTCAATGAGAATGACAGATCTATAACTCACATTTATATGTGCATTTGGTTGGGTCGCCCAAAAAGTTACATATTGCAGAATTAATCATTTATATAAAGCTATCTATATAAACCCACCACCGGCCCAGGTGATAGGCCCAGGACAATAGTGGTCAAGTTCCTGAGATTCAAGGACAAGGTAGCTGTTCTTGAAAGAGCCAAGAACTTGAGAGGAACGTATATCTTCCTCAACGAGGACTATCCTGAAGCTGTGCGCCAGAAGAGCAAAGAACTGATCCCAGCCAAGAAAACTGCCAGAGCGCGTGGGGACATTGCTTACATCCGTAATGACAGGCTCATTGTTCACCCTCCCTCTCAGAAGCCTGGAAGGTATAAGAGAGCCAAGCCTATGGGTTCGTGGCTTCCACCCCGCAGCGCGCGCACACACACACACACCAATTGATTAATGGATTACTGAATGTATGTTTTTTTCTTCTGCTTTGTTTTCTCTTTTCAGTATTATGTCTGTCTCTGATAAGCTACCCAGGAAAGGGCTGAAAATAGCCCATATTAATATATGTAGCCTTAGAAATAAGGTTCATGAAATCAATAACTTGCTAGCATCAGATAACATTCATATATGAGCCATTTCTGAGACTCCCTTAGATAAATAATTTGATGATACAGCAGTAGCAATACAAGGATATTTCTGTCTCTTCTATAGAAGAGACAGAAATGCTGTATATATTCAGAATTATCCCCGTAATTCTTAGAGAATATCTTATGTCAAGTGTTATTGAAGTGTTGTGGTTGCAGGTTCACTTGGCACATATAAAGCCTTTTCTTTAGGGGTGTTGCTATAGGCCACCAAGTGCTAACAGTCAGTATCTAAATAATGTCTGTGAAATGCTTGATAGTGTATGTGATGTAAACAGAGGTCTACTTTCTTGGCGACTTGAATATTGACTGGTTTTCATCAAGCTGTCTGCTCAAGAGGAAGCTTCATACTGTAACCAGTGCCTGTAATCTGGTTCAGGTTATTAAACAACCTATCAGGGTGTTTACAAACACTACAGGAAGAAGATCATCCACATGTATCAGTCACATTTTTACTAATACTGTAGAACTTTGTTCTAAAGCTGTATCCGTACCCATTGGATGCAGTGATCACAATATCGTGGCTATATCCAGGAAAGACAAAGTTACAACAGCAGGGCCTAAAATAGTGTATAAGAGATCATACAAAAGATGTTGCTGTGTATGATGTTAGAAATATGTGTTGGTCTGATGTGATTAATGAGGAGCATCCAGACGCTGCACTTGATGAATTTATGAAATAGCTTCTTCCAATTACTGATAAACATGAACCTGTTAAGAAACTGACTGTTAGAACTGTTAAGGTACCATGGATTGATGAGGAATTGAAGAACAGTATGGTTGAAAGAGATGTGGCTAATAAGTCTGGCTGCACATCTGACTGGCCTACTTACTGCAAATTGAGAGATTATGTGACTAAACTCAACAAAAAGAAGAATAAACTGTATTATGAAGCCAAGATCAATGATATAAAGAGTGATGGAAAAAAAACTTTGGAATACTTTAAATTAAATAATTAGCAGAAAGACAAATTCATCAAATCACCACGAAACCATTTAATGTTGCAAATTAATTTAATGGTTATTTAATTTGCAAAGTGGAAAAACTTAGGCAGGAAATGCAACAACAAACAGTGAGCAATTGTATTAATGTGTAAAAAAACTAATAATGAAAGAAAAGCATTGCAAGTTAGAATTTTGTAATGTTAGTGTGGGAGAGGTGGAAAAATTGTTATTGATCGATAATGACAACCCTCCTGGAATTGACAACTTAGATGGAAAGCTACTGAGGATGGTTTAGAGCTGACTCTATAGCCACTCCTATCTGTCAAATGTTTTAATCTGAACCTAGAGGAAAGTCTTTGTCCTCAGGCCTGGAGGGAAGCCAAAGTAATTCCGCTACCTAAGAGTGGTAAAGCGGCTATCTATCTAATAAAACTCAAAGAGTTTTCTTTAATGATAGCTTCTCTAAAGTCAAACAAATCAAGTGTGGCATGCCGCAAGGCAGCTCTCTAGGCCCTCTACTCTTTTCTATTTTTACCAATGACCTGCCACTGACAATCAACAAAGCATATGTGTACATGTATGCTGATGATTCAACCATATACGCATCAGCAACCATAGCTAATGAAGTCACTGAAACCCCTAACAAAGAGTTAGTCTGTTTTGGAATGGATGGCTAGTAATAAACTGGCCCTGAACATCTCTAAAACTAAGAGCATTGTATTTGGTACAAATCATTCCTTAAGTTCTAGACCTCAGCTGAACATTGTGAAAAGAACATTGTGTTGAAAATCCCAAATTGTTTGCATTGTCAACTTACATGCAGCTCTGACACACACACGTATCCTACCAGACATGCCACCAGGGGTGTTTTCACAGTCCCCAAATCCCCCCAAAATTCAAGAAAGCGTACGGTATTATATAGAGCCGTAATTGCATGGAACTTCCTTCCATCTCATCTTTCTCAAATAAACAGCAAACCTGGTTTAAAAAAAACAGATAAAGCAACACCTCGCGGCACAACACGTCTCCCCTATTTAGTTAGTTTGTGTGTATGCAGTGATATGTAGGCTACATGTGCCTTTACATTTTTTTAATGTAGTTTTGTCCTTGAGCTGTTCTTGTCTATTGATGTTCTGTATTATGTCATTCTGTGTTATGTTTCATCTTTCGTGTGGATCCCAGGAAGAGTAACTGCTGCTTTTGCAACAGCTAATGGGGATCCTAATAAAATACCAAATATACTAACCTATAGCCTGTTTACGACTAGAGCCTGGGGTCTCCAGACATTGGTGGGATAGTATCGGTTTGTTTCCTTCCATATAAAGGGTGTTAGTGTTTCTTCCCTGTGGTTGGCAGCAGGCTGTGGTTTAGAATTAGTGTTTACTTTGGCTGACCGACAGACAGACAGATCCCCACTGCAGGCAGGCCAACAGAACAGGGCCTGAGTGCCTGTCTGTATTTACTGCTGCATTGGGTTTGCCTACATTCATCTTGTTCTGTGTCTCTCTGTGTCTGGGCTGAGGAGAGGAGGAGGTAACGAGAGGGGAGGAGGAGTGCTGGGGAAGTGATTAGTGTAATTAACTGTGAAGAACAGAGAGAGTCTGCTTTTCCGTCTAAACACACAAGACGTGTCCTCCTAGTCCTACCACTAGCTGTATTTACTGGTGATGGGTGGTGACTCTGAGGCCTGTAGTAAAAGTTATGTGGCCTAGTGATGAGCTGTGGAGCCTGGTAGGATAGAGCTTGCCTTTCACAGATTGTAATGCGTGTTGATGTCACCGGACAGGTCAAAACTCAATCCCACTTAAACAGGCTGTCTTTTCTTACACTATAAGGGTATTGTCATAATTTTCACATTTTCACAGTATTATTCCAACCTTTATGGTGTGGAAATATATATAAAATAAATGTTTTTTGACTGCACTGGGCCTTTAACACATTTTAAATGTTGACGAGATTGTCAACATGGTCCATAATAGAGAGATCCCCCTGTTTTCTAGTATGTATTTAACAGGGCCTGTCTATAACCATGGAACACTTACTGTTACATTCCATACACTGTACAGGGCATAATGACAAACAATTGGCTGATGAACATGTGCGCATGTGTGTTGGGTCTGCTTCTTCTAACCGTGTGTAACATCCTTTGTGTTGAAAACCTCCACTTTGTGTATTGGGTTGTGTCTGCTCTTGAACTCTCTGTTCAGGTTTTACAGCCAGCCAAAGCCCGTGTTGGATGTAATGCATTCACTTCCAAGACAAACACAGGTAATGAGCTGTGCCCGGCACAGCAGAGTGGAGGTGTTCAGAGCTGTCTCTTAACTCTCAACTCCCACCCACTCTCTCTCTGCTTCTCTCAGCTATATATTTACTCATAGAGTACCGCACGGGACTCTCTTGTAAAATAGATTTAATGTCTATGAGAATAACCTGTATGAATAAAGGTTAAATGAAAAAACTGCAGTCTATGAGTGGGAGAGGGGGATAATGCCTTATGTAGTCAAACCTTCCAGACAATCCATACTCAAGAGGCATGGGTTAAAAGATTTCAGATTTGATGTCAATTCTGTATTTATTTTTCTCTATCTCTGTTTCTCTATATCTATCCCTGTTTCTCTATCTCTGTCCGTGTCCCTATCTCTATCCCTGTTTCTCTATCTCTATCATTGTTTCTTCGTGTCCCTATCTATATCCCTGTTTCTCTATCTCTTTCCGTGTCCCTATCCCTATCTCTATCCCTGTTTCTCTATCTCTGTCCGTGTCCCTATCTCTATCCCTGTTTCTCTATCTCTGTCCGTGTCCCTATCTATATCCCTGTTTCTCTATCTCTGACACACACACACACACACACACACACACACACACACACACACACACACACACACACACACACACACACACACACACACACACACACACACACACACACACACACACACAGAGAGCGAGAGATATACACACACAGACTAACCAGGTTTCCATCCAACCTTTTAATGTGAGTAAAGTACATGCCAGATAAATGTCCCGACAGGCCTGATGGAAACAACATTTGCCGGTAAACTTTCCAAATGTCACCAAAACAAAATACACTAGACAAGGTGGGTTGTTTTTGTGTCTGTAAAATTAATTATGCGAGAAATGGTGACGGGAATCGCTTTTATCCGCAAATATTGATATATTAGCCATCATATCGAAGTAAACTTGGAGTCACGCGATGTGTTGTGTGGTCCTCTAACTATGACTTAGGAAACTTGCAGTTTATTAGGTTTCAGATATAGTAAGTGATGGTGGTGAAAGTGCACAGTGATGAGCTTGATGCTCCTTTCCAATATATATATATATATATAGAGGGTCTTATTTTGGTGACTGGATGATCGATGCTCGTTTAACAAGTAAACATGATCTCCCTCTTTTCTCCATAATAATCTCCTCAGGTAGGCCTAGGCTATACCCCACATAGCCACCCCACATAGCCTGGTTCCTCTCTAGGTTTCTTCCTATGTTTTGGCCTTTCTAGGGAGTTTTTCCTAGCCACCGTGCGTCTACACCTGCATTGCTTGCTGTTTGGGGTTTTAGGCTGGGTTTCTGTACAGCACTTTGAGATATCAGCTGATGTACGAAGGGCTATATAAATACATTTGATTTGATTTGATATACCCACACTGTGTCTGCAAGCTGTTGGCTAGAGTGCACGTGCAAGACCGCTATATAACACCATTTTTTGGTGACAAAACCAACAGTAGAGTTAAAAATGCGACGGAAACCAATTGAACTCGTTTTGTTTTATTCGGTACATTGGAATTTAACCACAAAAGTGATTTATTTTGTGTACCACATCACGCACAGCCTTTTATCTGCAACAAGTGGAAACACACCTCTGGTGGGAAAATGCGCATGTTGTTTTTATGCAGATTTTAGAACATTTACATGAAAATATGTCACCAATTGGATGGAAACCTAGCTTCTGATTTATTTCGCTTCTGTCTGCGCTGAGAGAAATCATTAATATATTGTTTGCCTGCCGACGCCAGTGATTGATTTCTCTCTCTATTAAGTTTTCTATTTGCCTGTCAGCTAAGCTTTACGTTTCGGTCCTCAATCCATACTCCTGTTAAATTCCTGCTCTATTTTTGCTGATTAGGCCACTTTGCCTTTGTGCAGGAAAAGGGCTTTTTGGAGACGCAGAGGATAAAACATCTCACTCAACAAGTTGAGAAATGTTTGTGTCATCTCCTTTTGTAAGGTTATATAGAAATTGGATGTGCTTGTGTGAGTTTTGATTTTGGGTGAATGAGGTTCGCAACAACAAACTGATTGATTGTCAAACAAATAAAATAAAATCCGTAGACAGAATAATTTCCCCCTCAACTGTAGATCACATTGAGAATTATGTAACACTATATCAGTCTCTCCTGCTTTCTGAGCCTTCGTCCTTTTCTCTGCTCTCTCTTTCTCTCCCTCATCATCACCTCTCTCTCCCTTCTCTCTTGTGGCCTAAGCCCTAGTCTCCAGGAGGTTTCTCAGGCCACTTGCTTTAGGTTTTCAGGTTTGGCCCTTAAGCCGGAGCTCTTGAAGTGGTAATGGGACCTTGGAGAATGATTCTCTTTGAGCTCGGGCTGTATGTGGACTGGGGAGGCATAGTACTACACAGCCCAGGGCCTGTTAGTGGAGGCTACGGGGGAATGGCATGGGCCACAGGGAGAGGAGGAGGAGGAGGGAGGGAGGGAGGAGAGAGAGAAAGAAGGGGGTGAGCGGAGAGGGAGGGAGAGTCCCCAGCTCTTACCCCATCATTTGATTTGTTTTTCTTTTACGGCTGGTTAAGTGCGTGGATCACACAGCAGAGCACACAGTGCTGCACACCACAGCCATCGATCTCCCTTTTCTTTTTCTCTCTCCTTCTCTTCTTCTCTCCCTCTCTGCTGCTGAAGACCTGAGCCCATGGGCTGCTCCCAGGCCTTCATTGGTCTTTGGAGCAATTCACAGAGCTGTGTGTTAAAACAAATCTCGGTTTGGACACTCCCTATGTTTTAATAAAATCAACTATATATATATATAGGCTATGTCTGATGCTTTAAGCACTGCAATTAAAAATGAAGGGACAAATTACTAAAGAGGGAGCAAGAGATCAATACAGCCTAACCAGAAGAAAAACAACTGTTCCCGACCCGACACTCCTCCTCCCAATGCCCGCTGCTGCTGGCCTTCTGCTGCTAGCAACTTCAGGATTGTAATTGCAGAATCTGTTGTTGCAGGTAATAGACTACACCAGCGGTCAGTAACCTTCACCATTTGGAGTGCTAAGTTATCGTACCATTTCTACTGATCTTTGTGCCAGTTATGATTTTGTTATGCACATTTTCATGGAACAATTTCATTTAATTTATAATAAAATCCAAAAATCAATGTCACGTGGTAAATCAAAAGTATATTTAATTGAAAATTATACAAATCTAAAAGTAAATTCTATTGCCATTGCAATAGCCTACATAAAGCCAACAAATAAAAACATTGTTGCCCGCAGGTAGAAAATATCCTGATAAAAATAAATATCCTATAGATCACATTGGTTATGCATGGCCTGTCTGCAAGGAACTTGAAACATTGTATCAACTATTAACTTGGATCAGGCCTGAAGCTATTGTTTGCAACATTGTATAAAATATTCTGGGCACTCAGAGTTTCCATGCCCAGTGAGTTCCATACAGACAGTCACAGCTGTAGGCAATTTGTGCAAGGGATAAAAAGTAATCAGATAGGCCTTTTTATGACATTTCCACCAAATCAGAGCATGAAAGTTTTCCTTTCATGCGGAGTGGTTATTGAAAGGGAGAGAGCTGGAAATACTTTTTTAAATAGGCTACGTTGAGGGGACAAAATGGTGCCGTAGAGAGAACACTGTGTTTCAGCGAGCTTCCGTGGCATTTGTAAATGTATATTTTTACATTAATCTCCTAGCTTGAAAAAGTGGTATAATTGGCTAAATAAGTTATTCTACAATGAGTATTGACGGCTATTTCTCAAAAATCTCCGACAACATGCGACCAAAACCACCATCCCTGTAGATGTGCAGGAGGAGCTAGCTAACGTTAACGAAGCTAACAGCATTGCGGATCCAAGCACAATGGACCTGGTGATTCAAAAGATGACTGATAACATTACTAAAGTGATCGATGTTAAGATAAGAACGGTCTTGGATGCAATAGCAGGCCATTCAGCTGAACTACAGAGGGTTGTGAAACGTGTTGATGAGGCGGAAGGAAGAATTGCTACAGTGGAAACTTCAACTACATCTATGGACACTAAGATAAAAGCACTTGAGAAACAGGTGCGCGAAAGGGCGGAGCACATTGACGACTTGGATAATCGAGGACGCAGATGCAATATTCGTGTTGTGGGACTCCCGGAGAATTCTGAAGGGACACATTCAGTAAAAAGTTTTGAGGAATGGTCGTGTGAAGCTGGACAGAGCCCATCGCTCTCAAGCACCGATACCCAGTCCCAACCAGCGCCCACAGCCAGTGGTTGTAAAGTTCCACAACTTCACCGACAAGCAGCACGTCATGGATGCGGCTAGAAACATCGGCTCTGACGGTAGTCAACGTAAAGGTCCAAAAGTCTCATTCTTCAATGATTATTCCACAGCGGTTGTACGAAGACACAAAGCGTTTGATGAGGCGAAGGCTCGACTCAAGAGAATGAAGATGGACTACGCACTGCTGAACTTGGCCACATTGAAGATTATGGTCAACGGATCGCCTAAAAAACTCTACACACCTCGGCTGCTGCGTTTATTGACTCTCTCGGGTAAATAACTTTAAGCTGCACCTCCGCAGCATTGGATAACTTCTTTTATTAGAATCTGATCATAAAACAGTGGTGTGAGTTCTCACGTGCTCCGGTTCAGTAATATTCGTATAATAATATATCTTTATTATTTTTCTTGCTAAAGTAACTGCCACTATAGCCCAGGCTGAGATATGTGTGAATCTATATTGGTGCCCAGGCTTGGTTTTAGGTGGAAGAGCCTCAATATTCTTCTGTTGATTTTCATTTCCATATATATAAAAGATGAGGCTCTTGAGTGGCAATGCGGACTTAAGAGTCTACTGTGAGCGGACCAAGTAATTGGGCGTCACTCTAAAGTGGGAAGGTGGAATAAACGAGTCAGGAGTAGGTTTTCTTGATTGAACACAGTTCTCTATTGAGGGCATTTGGTCAACACAAACACTCCAACATAATCAATGATAATCTTCCAAGGAACAACATACATCTTCTTCTCCAGATGAAACAGGAACACAATAGGCTTATCTTTAAACTACAACAAAAAGTCACGGGATTGTCACTGTCTTAGTGGTTCTTCCTGGATAGCTCCTCTCTCTCGGTGGCCATCTTCCAGAGATAGTTTCCCCCCACTTCTCTGCTGGTTCCATTCTCTCTCTTATAGGGGAAGGAGAGTATGTCATTAGTACCGTCAGCTGTGCTTAATTGCCTCTGGTTACCTTGTCTCCCATGCCTTGTTGGGCTACTATCCATGAGCCCAGCCTGCCCTCTGGTGGTCCTTCCACATACCTTCCCCCCCAGGACTGAACCGGAGGGTCGGGCGCCAGACGCACCGTCTTGGTCGTGTTGGGACAGCGCGTCTGCATTCCCGTTCCTCGATCCGGCCCTGTGGATGACATGGAAAGAGAACGGTTGTAAAGACAAAAACCATCTGGCTATTCTGTTGTTATTGTTTCTCTTACCAGCCATCCACGTGAGGGGCGCATGGTCCGTAACTAATGCAAACCTCCGACCCAGGTAGTACCAGAGATAATCGAGGGCCCACTTGATGGCTAAGGCCTCTTTCTCTATGGTCGCATACCTCTGTTCCCGATCGCTGAGCTTCCTACTAATGAAGAGAATCGGCTTCTCTGCTTCACCTTTACCCTGAGCTAGTACGGCCCTGAGCCCTGTATCCGAGGCGTCGACCTGCACAATGAACTCTTGTGAGAAGTCCGGAGCCTGTAGAACGGGATCAGAACACGGGCCATCTTTTAGCAATTGAAAGGCCTCTTCCGTCTCGTCTTTCCACTCTACCTGGTTTGGCAGGTTTTTCCTGATGAGGTTTGTGAGGGGGTTGGCAATGGTTGCATATCCCGGGATAAAACGGCGATAATATCCTGTTATCCCTAAGAAGGCCCGAACGTCTCGCTTGGTCCGGGGTCAAGGCCAGTCACGAATTGCCCTGGTCTTCTCTGCCTGTGGGCATATTTTCCCATTCCCCACGGTGTACCCCAGGTATTCCGCTTCGGACAAGCCCAGGCAGCATTTATTTGGATTGGCTGTCAACCCTGTGGCTTCCAAACTCACGAGCATCGCCCGTAATCGCAGGAGGTGACTATCCCAGTCCTCGCTGTGGATGACCACATTGTCTATGTACGCCGCTGCATACTCTTGATGGGGACGTAGAATGGCATCCATGAGGCGTTGGAAGGTTGCAGCGGTACCGTGCAGTCCGAAGGGCATCCTCACATACTGGAAAAGCCCCTCTGGGGTGGCGAAGGCAGTCTTTGGGCGATACTCCGGAGCCACCGGCACTTGCCAATATCCCTTCGTCAAATCCAGGGTAGTGATGAACTTGGCCTTTCCTAAGCGCTCCAAGAGTTCATCCACGCGGGGATACGCATCGAATGTAGAGATGGCATTCACGCCCCTAAAGTCGTTGCAGAGTCTCATACTACCATCGGATTTGGGGACCTGGACTATGGGACTGGACCACTCACTCGTCGAGGGCTCGATCACGCCCATCCTCAACATCTCCCTCACCTCTTTCTTAGCGATGACTCGGCGAGCCTCAGGAATCCTGTAAGGGCGGATATGCACCTTCTTGCCGGGTTCAGTGTGGATATGGTTGAACAGGACATCTGTTTGTCCTGGGAATGGAGAGAATATTCGACCGAAGTTCATAATCAGCTTGTCTAGCTGTCTTGACTGCTCCGGTAGGAGAGTTTGGCCACGGCGCACCTGTGGTAGAGCCTCCTCTTTTCCTTTGCCCTCCAGGGCCATCAAAGCCACCTCCTCCTCTCATCCATGGTACGTCTTCAGCAGGTTTATGTGATAGAGTTGGACCTTCTTCCTCCTGTCAGGTTGCTTGATGAGGTAATTGACCAGTGAGACCCTTTTCATTACCTCGTAGGGCCCCCTCCACTGCGCCAGCAAGCGATGTTCTGCCGTGGGCACAAGCACCATCACTTTCTCTCCCACGGTGAACTCACGGGGGGTCGCAGACTTATCATAGGCCCGGCCTTGGGTCCTTTGGGCCTTCTCCATATGCTCCTTGACTATGGGCCACACTGCTGACAGGCGGTCTCTCATCAGGGTAACGTGTTCTATTGTGGATCGAAAGGGGCATGGTTGGGTCTCCCAGGTCTCCTTGGCTAAGTCGAGGATCCCTCGACAGGGTCTGCCATAGAGCAATTCAAACGGAGAGAATCCAGTGGTTGCCTGGGGTACTTCTCGTAGGGCAAACATTAAGTGTGGGAGAAGCATGTCCCAGTTTTTCACGTGTCGGGACACCACTCTTCTCAACATGCTTTTAATCGTTTTGTTCAAGCGTTCACACAACCCGTCTGATTGAGGGTGGAATATGCTTGTACGTATCTGTTGAACCTGATATAACCGACACAAGTCCTTCATCAACCGGGACATGAACGGGGTTCCTTGATCGGTTAAGATAGTCTTGGGGAGGCCCACACGAGAGAACATCAGGAATAACTCCTTGGCAATTCCCTTTGACGACATGTTACGCAGGGGTATGGCCTCCGGGAACTTGGTAGCGTAATCTATAACCACTAGGATGTACTCGTGTCCTCTGGCGGATTTTGGGAGGGGTCCTACGAGGTCCATAGCTATACGTTCAAAGGGAGTCTCTATGATGGGGAGAGGAATCAAAGGGTTACGTAGGTGTGGCCGTGGGGCTGTACGTTGACATTGATCACATGTCCTACAATACCTGGCCACATCCCGGGTGACCCGGGGCCAATAGAATCTATGCATGATTCTGTCAATAGTCTTGTCTCGTGCCAGGTGTCCTCCTAGGACGTGGGAATGGGCTAACTGTATCCCTGTATGGCCTAGGCACCATTAGTAATTCCTGGTTTTTCCCCCTTCGTCGTACGACCCAGTATAAGAGACCCCGCCTGATTGCATAGTAAGGAAGAGGGGGCTCACCTGATCCGTCGACGTTCCTCCCGTCGATCACCTTCACCTTCCTCATGGCCTCCCTTAGGTCTGGGTCTCTATGCTGCGAGGTGCCGAACTGTCCCTTTAATTCCTGGGGCAGGTCAACCTCGGTAGAGGGATGTGGAGGTTGTTCCACATCCCCATCAGGGGTGACCGACTGAGGAGAATCCCTTCCAGGTCCCCTCCTCAGATGGAGCTTCAAATATATCCCTTAGTGCCTGGTTGCTCCTTCCTTCCTGCGTTGTGTATAACCCTTCACATGTGTCTTCATCGGTGGTTTCCTGGAATATCTGTCGTAAACGTTGGGCCGCTATTTCTTCCTCTGCTGCAGAGGACGAGGACGCGGCTACGTCTCCTTGTAGGACTACAACCTCGGGCTTGGATTTTCTCTTCTTTCCTGTCCCCCTTCTTCCCGTGCATAACGTCATCTGCCGAAGCTCCTTATACAGGGGACAGTCTCTCCCAATCAATAATGGCACCTTCAGCTGTGGCACTTTCCCTGCCCTGACTGTACACCTTCCTTTTGGAGTGAGAATAGGCAGATTCACAGTGGGTGTCTCCATGGATACAGGATATGGCTACTTTGTCTGGTAGCAGTGTTGCGGAGGTCACCATCCGCTCCTCTACTAACGTAACCATACTTCCCGAGTCGAGAATAGCTACCACATCTTGTCCTTCGACTCGCACCGGAATCTCTGAGGCTGGGGCTATCTCTGCTAACCAACAGTGTTGATCCTGCCCCCTCAAAACAGGATGTGTGGGGGTAGGCAGTGATGACTCCGTGACCATGGGCTCATCCTTGCTAGGACATTGTGGGGCATAATGGTTGGGAGACTGACATTTATAACACCGACCCTGCTGTGTGGTGGCTGACTTCTCCCACCTCCGGGGGGGGGGCTTGGACGTTTCGGTGGCGGGCGTGCCGGGGTGAGTCGTGGTACGGGATTGGAAGACTCCTTCCGTTCCTCCTTGTCACTTTTTAACAACTTTTTAACAACTCTCTCCTAACTCTTGTCCACTACGAGAGTCTCTATCACATGTCCTACTCCCTTTCCAGGTTCTAGCCACTGTTTCGTCAGTCGTATTGATGCGAAGATCTGGGCACGGACGGGTTGATCAGCTGTATAGGTCCATTGATGGAACTTTACAGCCCTATCTCTGGCATTCAGCTGGTACTGGGACAGGATCTCGGTTTTTAGTCGCCCATAGTCCGCAGCTTCGCGGGAATCCAGGTCAAAATAGGCTTCCTGAGCCACCCCGGTCAAAAGAGGGGCGAATGCGCCTGCCCATTCTGTAGACGGCCACTCTTCCAAGGTGGCCGTCCTTTCAAAGGTCATGAGGAAGGCCTCAATATCATCCTCCTTGGAGAGACGAGGTAAGATGGCGTGAGCAGCCGCTCTTGGCTTAACTCTAGGTTCTTCTCGTCGGCTCAGCTGTTGTTGCAGTAGTTCTATGGTTATCTGCTGTGCCGTGATCAATTGTTGTAGTAGGGCGTTATCCATCGTTCTTGAATGGTTCCTCCGGGTCTTCTGGAAGAATCTTGATTTACTCACTTATCCTTGTGTCACTCGTCCACCTAATGCCTGCATCCTCCACCAATGTGAGCGGACCAAGTAATTGGGCGTCACTCTAAAGCGGGAAGGTGGAATAAACGAGTTAGGAGTAGGTTTTCTTGATTGATATTGGTATTGATATTGGTATAGTTAGAGTTCAGGGTTCATATCGTTTGTTTATGCTCAGTGAGATAGAAGAAAGTTCAACACATGGAAAAAGGTTCCAGCCCACTTTTACAGTAGGATTCAGTCTGAATATTGAATGGTCAAAGTGCAATGGCAGGTAACAGACTGTGTGTATGGAACATTAGAGGGAGCCATACCCCCATTAAAAGGAAGAAGGTACTGTCTTTTTTGAAAAAATAAAATATTGATATGGCCCTGCTGCAAGAAACTCATTTGTATGATAAGGAGCACCTGAAATTACAACAGAAGTAGAGGTGAATTCTTGTGAAAAATAACTTACCACTTACGGTCTTGAATTACGTGAAAGATACATTTGGTCGCTTTGTTATAATTAATGGTACTTTACAAGGGCAGAACATTTCCATAATGAATATTTACTCCCCCCTGATTTCCTCACGGAATTTCTAGACTTTTCAGAATTAAACTCAGGCACTGCAGTGGTTGGAGGAGATTTTAATTGCGTGTTGAACCCCCTTATTGATAAGTTTCCCAGCGGTATAGCTTCACTCTCTCCTCAAGCTAAGTCACTTAAAGCTACAGTGCCTTGCGAAAGTATTCGCCCCCCTTGAACTTTGCGACCTTTTGCCACATTTCAGGCTTCAAACATAAAGATATAAAACTGTATTTTTTTATGAAGAATCAACAACAAGTGGGACACAATCATGAAGTGGAATGATATTTCTAACTTTTTTAACAAATCAAAAACTGAACAATTTGGCGTGCAAAATTATTCAGCCCCTTTACTTTCAGTGCAGCAAACTCTCTCCAGAAGTTCAGTTAGGATCACTGAATGATCCCATGTTGACCTAAATGACTAATGATGATAAATACAATCCACCTGTGTGTAATCAAGTCTCCGTATAAATCCACCTGCACTGTGATAGTCTCAGAGGTCCGTTAAAAGCGCAGAGAGCATCATGAAGAACAAGGAACACACCAGGCAGGTCCGAGATACTGTTGTGAAGAAGTTTAAAGCCGGATTTGGATACAAAAAGCTTTAAAGCTTTAAACATCCCAAGGAGCACTGTGCAAGCGATAATATTGAAATGGAAGGAGTATCAGACCACTGCAAATCTACCAAGACCTGGCCGTCCCTCTAAACTTTCAGCTCATACAAGGAGAAGACTGATCAGAGATGCAGCCAAGAGGCCCATGATCACTCTGGATGAACTGCAGAGATCTACAGCGACTCTGTCCATAGGACAACAATCAGTCGTATATTGCACAAATCTGGCCTTTATGGAAGAGTGGCAAGAAGAAAGCCATTTGTTAAAGATATCCATAAAAAGTGTTGTTTAAAGTTTGCCACAAGCCACCTGGGAGACACACCAAACATGTGGAAGAAGGTGCTCTGGTCAGATGAAACCAAAATTGAACTTTTTGGCAACAATGCAAAATGTTATGTTTGGCGTAAAAGCAACACAGCTCATCACCCTGAACACACCACCCCCACTGTCAAACATGGTGGTGGCAGCATCATGGTTTGGGCCTGCTTTTCTTCAGCAGGGACAGGGAGGATGGTTAAAATTGATGGGAAGGTGGTTGGAGCCAAATACAGGACCATTCTGGAAGAAAACCTGATGGAGTCTGCAAAAGACCTGAGACTGGGACGGAGATTTGTCTTCCAACAAGACAATGATCCAAAACATAAAGCAAAATCTACAATGTAATGGTTCAAAAATAAACATATCCAGGTGTTAGAATGGCCAAGTCAAAGTCCAGACCTGAATCCAATCGAGAATCTGTGGAAAGAACTGAAAACTGCTGTTCACAAATGCTCTCCATCCAACCTCACTGAGCTCGAGCTGTTTTGCAAGGAGGAATGGGAAAAAATGTCAGTCTCTCGATGTGCAAAACTGATAGAGACATACCCCAAGCGACTTACAGCTGTAATCGCAGCAAAAGGTGGAGCTAAAAAGTATTAACTTAAGGGGGCTGAATAATTTTGCACGCCCAATTTTTCAGTTGTTGACTTGTTAAAAAAGTTTGAAATATCCAATAAATGTCGTTTCACTTCATGATTGTGTCCCACTTGTTGATTCTTCACAAAAAAATACAGTTTTATATCTTTATGTTTGAAGCCTAAATGTGGCAAAAGGTCGCAAAGTTCAAGGGGGCCGAATACTTTCGCAAGGCACTGTATTTGTGATGATCTGGGGTATGCTGATGTTTGGAGAACTTTTCATCCCTCCAACAGTGTTTACTTTTTTTCTGCACCTCATGGATCTCAGACTAGAATAGATTACTTTTTTATGCCCAGGACATCTTTTCAGTCTGTTTTATCTGCTAGGATAGGAAGCATAGTCATATCTGATCATGCGGAGGTGATCCTGGACATAAAACTCAACGGGGCAATCGGTCAAGACATTGGAGGTTGAATACAACCATTCTTAAAGACCATACATTCACATCATATTTTATTACAGAGTTGAAAGCATTTTTCTCTATTAACTCTCAATCAACCAATAACCCCTCGCACCTTTGGGAAACCTGTAAAGCGTATGACAGGGGGCTGATTATGTCATACACAGCCACTAAGAGACGTGAAAAGCAAAAAACTTTAGAGGGTGAATTAGGAATTAAAGAGGACTACATTAAAACTCCCACTCCTGCCCTATTAAAGGAAATATCAGTCCTTAGATCAACGATGGACTCTCTCCTAACACAGGACGCTGAAAAGACAATGAGATTTGTCAGGCAAAAGCTATATGGACATGGCAATAAGCCAGGAAAGTACTTGGCATAACTAGCTAAAAAGAGGGCTGACTCTCAGTCAATTGCTACTATTACTGATTCTGATGGCAATAAATTATATGAAAATAAATTGATAAATGACTAATTTAAGAAATTTTATGCAAACCTTTATGCCTCAGAACTGCCAAATGATGCACCCAAAATAATAACTTATTTTTTTAAATTGAGCTCTCTACTATCTCCGAAGAACAGAGGTCTCTCCTTAATACCCCTATTACCAATTAATAATTTGCTAAATGGTAAGGCCCCGGGACCAGACAGGTTTTGTAGTGAGTTCTATAAAGAGTTCCATGGCCTGATCCTTGAGCCATTGCGTGATATGTTTAACCACTCATTTTCAAATGACCAGCTCCCTCAAACGCTGAGAGAAGCCAACATATCACTTATTCTCAAAAAGGGAAAATGTTCAGAGTCTTGTTCCTCATACAGACCAATTTCCCTTCTGAATGTGGATAGAAAATTGCTTTCTAATTTTTTTGCCACAAGATTAGAGGATTTACTGCCACTAATTGTGAAAGGAGACCAAACTGGCTTCATTAATATGGGCCGTAAGTCATGCAACAATGTCAGGCGGCTTCTTAATGTAATTCAAGCCTACCAACAAAGTGCTATGGATGGTCTTTTGCTCTCCCTAGATGCTGAGAAAGCATTTGATCGTGTGGAGTGGTCTTACCTATTCTTTGCTCTAAATAAATTTGGTCTAGGGGACAACTTTATAAAATGGGTGAAAGTTTTATATGATGATCCTCATGCTGCTGTCCTTACTACTGGGCTAAGGTCAAATAGCTTTTCTTTATACAGAGGTACCAGGCAGGGCTGACCTTTGTCCCCTCTCTTCTTTGCACTCGTTATGGAACCACTGGCCGAGGCCATCAGGGTAACGCCTGCTATACAGGGGCTGCTCACTGGTGATGTTCACCATAAAATAAGCTTGTATGCTGATGATGTCCTTATATTCATCTCTAGTCCCGAGACTTCAATTACATCTCTTATTAATATTATTGAATTATTCAGTGAATTCTTAGGCTACAAGATTAACTTAACTAAATCAGAGGTTATGCCACTTGGTAACCTTCACTCTGTACCTAATACCTCTCCCCCTTCCCTTTTAAATGGTCTCCCTCAGGTTTTATATATCTGGGTATATTTGTAACTCCTACATTCCAGCAAATGTACAAAGCCAATTTTGTTCCCTTGTTTGATACAATAAGACAGGATCTGGAGTGCTGGAACTCTCTCCCGATTTCTTGGTAGGGTAGAATATCCCTCTTGAAAAGGAATATTTTACCTAGACAACTTTACCCAATCCAAATGATCCCAGTATTACTCTCCAATAAGGTAATAAAGGATGTAAATGGATGGCTAAGTTCCTTTATATTAAGTAAACGCAAGCCAAGACTTAAGATGGCAATATTGCAGTTGCCAAGGTCTATGGGTGGCTTGGATCTGCCCAATATGCCCAATATCAGGTTCTATCAGCGGTGTGCCCACCTGTGTTATATTTCTGACTGGATCACAAACGATGACTCCTCTATTTGGTTAGACATTGAGACTTCTCTTTCAAAATACCTCTTACAGGATCTTATATTTTTCAGAAGCTTCTGTAGAAGATAACTGCAATAATCCCATTACACTTAACACACTCAAAGTATGGAGGTCAGTTCAACGCTTCCTGGGAAAGTCCAAACTAACCTCTGCTCTTACCCCAATTCTTACCAACCCAGATTTTGGTCCAGGATTGCTGATGCTCGCTTTCACTTTTGGCTTAATAAGGGCATATGCAGACTAAATGACTTATTTGCTGATAAGAGTTTATTGTCATTTGAGCAGATGGTCGAGAAATATCGACTCCCAAACCAGGACTTTTTCCGCTTCCTACAAGTAAGACATTTTATTCTGAAGAGCACCACCTGAATTGGTAACCCTGATATGTCTGTCATTAAAAATAATTGTTTTCCCACAAAGGAAAATGTCTGTAAGTCGGTTTTATGATGCTGTAAGATCCTTTTCTGCTCTCAACACAGAGGGTGAAACAAGTGTGGGAGAAAGAATTGTCTGTTACTATTGACGAAGAGATGTGGGAGGACATTTTGAGATATGCAAAAACAATATCTATATGTAATCGTACTAGAGCAATCCAACTAAGAATAATACACAGATACTTCTTCTTCTCCTCAGTGTCTTAAATGAAAAACTGATACAGGCACCCTAACACATTGAAGTTGGTCTTCACACAGTTCACAACGAGCCAGGTGGCCCAAACTGCTGCATATACCCTGACTCTGTTGCACAGAACGCAAGAGAAGTGACACAATTTCCCTAGTTACAAGAAATTCATGTTAGCAGGCGATATTAACTAAATATGCAGGTTTAAAAAATATATACTTGTGTATTGATTTTAAGAAAGGCGTTGATGTTTATGGTTAGGGACACATTGGTGCAACGACAGTGCTTTTTCGCGAACGAGCTTGTTAAATCACCCATTTGGCGAAGTAGGCTGTGATTCAATGATAAATTAACAGGCACTGCATCGATTATATGCAACGCAGGACAAGTTAGATAAACTAGTAATATCATCAACCATGTGTAGTTAACTAGTGATTATGTTAAGATTGATTGTTTTTTCTATAAGATAAGTTTAATGCTAGCTAGCACCTTACCTTGGCTCCTTGCTGCACTCGCATAACAGGTAGTCAGCCTGCCACGCAGTCTCCTCGTTGAGTGCAATGTAATCGGACATGATCGGTGTCCACAAATGCCGATTACCGATTATGAAAACTTGAAATCGGCCCTAATTAATCGTCCATTCCAATGAATTATTGTCGATTTAGAAATAGTCGATTTAGAAATTGTACTACTGGTAATACTAGTGTGCCATCCCCCGCAGCCTCTGCAATGGATTAGTAAACTGAGACAGGTGTTTACAATTACGTTATATGTCTTATCCAGAGCGACTTACAGTAGTGCTTGAATATATTTTCATACTGGTCCCCCGTGGGAATCAAACCTACAACCTTGGCATTGCAAGCGCCATATTCAACCAACTGCGTCACACAGGACCCACACAGGTTGCTTGTGCCATAACACATTTTTAAAATATATTTTCAACAGCTTGACTAAAAAATCTCGGTCTACCAGCAGCCTATCGACCAAACAATTGACCAATCGACTAAATGGGGTCAGCCCTAGTGTGTGTGTGTGAGCCTGCCTCTTGTCAGCGGTCAGGCCCAGTGCAGCTCATCTCGATTGTGCAGGGTAAGGCCAGCCAGCAGGGCTAAAGTCTGTGCGCACACACACGGACGTTCAATGTGCCCGGCCCAGGAAAACCACTGTGCTGGGACTAAGAGACCGTGTGTCTGTGTGTGTGTGTCTGCAGTTGGTGTCTCAGAGGAATATAATCATTAAATGCGATGAGAACCCTACCACTGAGGCTCCCGCTTTCTAAGATAGCCAGGGACAAGATTTTACCATCCTTTTCCTTTTTTTGAAGCCGTTCAATTCTCTCGTGTTTTAGCCATTTTCTGGCAACTGCTTGTCTGCTGGCAGTTTTGTCTATGCCTCTAATCTAATGCTATCTCTATTTTCACATGGGTCCATGTGGTAGAATTCCTCTCTCACTGTGATCCTTACACAAACAGCCTTATCAGAGTTATTACTCTCTCTGTAGAAAGCTCTTCTGAAGCTCGTCAAGCTCTCCCACTTGTCTGTGTTTCTGTCTGTCTGTGTATCTGTCTGTGTATTTGTCTGTGTGTCTGTCTGTGTGTCTGTCTGTGTGTCTGTCTGTGTATCTGTCTGTCTGTCTGTGTGTCTGTCTGTCTGTCTGTCTGTCTGTCTGTCTGTCTGTCTGTCTGTCTGTCTGTCTGTCTGTCTGTCTGTCTGTCTGTCTGTCTGTCTGTCTGTCTGTCTGTCTGTCTGTCTGTCTGTCTGTCTGTCTGTCTGTCTGTCTGTCTGTCTGTCTTCAATGTACTAATGTTCTACACATGGGAATGCTCACAGTTATTTGACATTTTGTTTTGGAGCTAACTACATAACTATGTTGTGTTCCCCACAGTGTTGATGATTGCAGTACTTTTGTGTGTGAGTGTTCGTTGGAAGTTTTTTTAAATGGGATTGGATGAGTCAAGAGATGACAGACTCAGATCCTAGATCAGTCTGGATGGGCCCACTCCAGCTGACAGCCCAGTATTTATTCAGTACAAAATAAGCCCTGGAGCACTGTGCACTCTTACTTACCACAGGATGCGCTTCAAGCTGTGCTGCCATCACTGCCTGGGCTCTGGGTTCTCCTCCAGTCACTCTCTGGGTTGGGTTCCGACTGAGTCTCAGCCTGTCTGCCCTTCCCTTTTATGTCATGCTCTCGCTCTCTCACTCTATCTGTGACAGGTTGCGTGTAACAGACAAGGACAGGTGGCCCACATTTCTCCCTGACATCAGTCTGCCATAAAGCTTTGTCAATGTCAGTCCTGATGTGATGTATGGGGGAATCCGCTGCTCTGACACATCATTCGCTATGCTGCTCAAGTCAATGGTTCAACTCAGTCAGTTGTGTGAAATCATTTTCACAGCCTAACAAAAATGTAGAGGTTTTACTTATATAAAGAAATATAATGATATTTGAGTGTACCCATGCATGTACTGTCAAATTTGCCGTGGTATGAGGGGCTATGCCCATTCTAGCCATTCTATTTCTATGGGTATACTCTTGGTATTGCAAAGCCATTATGACAGCTCTCTGGATAGGGCACTCCTGAGAGGTTAAAAGCTGCCAGGGAGAGTTAGCAGTGGCTCTGGAGGGCAAAGCTTGACATGTCTGACAGGTAGACAGGCAGGTGATACAACATGCTGTCATTGGGGCCACACAGACTCTACATTCCGGTGACATACTGTATTCCCCCATGACAATACCGTGACTCACAGGGCATCCCAAGACCTGCCCAAGTGACTGACAGGGCTTTATAACATATCAGGTTACAATAGTTACTCTCTAGCTCTACATATAAAATCCCTATTAGATATATTTTAGAATTTAGTATTATATTCTATGCCTATGAACTACCCTCTTACCAGCCATACAGAGCTTATATTTGTACAGTACAGAGTAATCAATATCTCTTTCTACACATTATATAATTCGTTTTAGTTCATTTTTTCAGGACCACAATAGATAAACCAGACCATTTCATATTTCCTAAGTATCACTCAATTCCCCCTTATCCCAGGAGCCTGGTCCCTATAAACATTTAGAACACTAGATCCAGCAGTCGGGCATGCATCGAGAGCCTGTGTTCAGCCTGAGGGAGAGGCACACACAGTGCACAGCACTCAGGCTGTAGGGCATGTTACTTAGCCATAGACCTCTCTGTGTCCCAAAGCAATCAGAACCTCCGTGAGGGTACTGCTGGAGTAAATAGGGGTCATTGAGGGGGACATTAAATACACTTCACAGTGTGGATTGACTTGATATGGATATTTGAACAAGAGAAAAGATGAAGCAGTGAAGGGTGTTATCGTTATGTGTATTGCAGGGCTATACCTCTCCCTTTCTTTTTATTTCCTGTCTTCTCTATCTGTGTCTCTATGTGTGTCTGTGGAGTGTGTGTGCGCGTGTGTGTATCCTCAGTCTGCAAAGTAGAATCTGTCAGAATAATTGATTTGGCTGATTAACAGCAGGCACAGAGAGTGGAAACTGTGCCATGTAATAAATAATGGTGTTAGCCTAGTGGGTTTAATGATATTTTCCTCATCTGTAACATTTCATTAGCGTGGCTAATTGAAAAGGAACTGGTCTTCCTTGAATCAAAAGTACTGTACTTATTGTCTAAGATCATTCATTCCCAGACTTAACACAGCTGGTTCATTCTGCGACGATTCATCACAGCCAATTTCTTAAAGATATTTATTTAAAGAGCCGGTGTCGGATTGGCCAGCCTCTCCAGGCCTATAAGGGAAGTGTGTGAGTGTTTCTTTCTACTGTCTGATAGCCTATATTGTTGAGAAGCGTCAGATATGATACTCAGTGTATACAATTGCAAATATTTGCTGATATTTACAAGACTAATGAGATATTACATGTCCATCTCTTTTTTATTTGGCTTTGTGTGGTATTGGACGCACACACACACTAGATCTCTCACCTCTTCTCTCCCTCCACCTCTACCACTGTCTATACGTTGATATGCTTCAGAGCTAAAGAGGGGCCTGGATCTTTTGTTGTCCTGTGAATGAATGCAGGGTTACATTTACCCCATATAGACACTAATAACAGAGGGGTATGGGTGTTTTTAGCAACATTCATATCCTCGCCTCTGATAATTACACTTCTGAAGTCCCCTCCTAAAAACACCTTGTGCCACCTTTGGAAATCATGTTACTTGCAGGACAATTTCAGCTTAATAGTGGCAGGAGGGGAAGGGGGGGCTGGATGAGGGGGGAAGGGGGTATGGAGAAGGGGGCTGCATGGGTGAGGAGCTGTTGGGTGGATCATCATGGTAGTAATTTGCTGGTGTAGAGTGAACCCACCTCTAACTCATTTGGAGTATCCCAATTTGCATATTTCCATCAAATTGAGTCGTCGGTGGACAGCTGGTGCGCGGAGACGTTTTGTTCGACTATTTTGAGATAACTGATTAAGTCAATTAAAGTTTAATGCATTGCTAAAACGCTGGTAATTATGTAATTAAATGTTCAGGCTGCAGTTTCAAATCCAGTTGCAGTTCCAAGACCTCTATTTGTTCTGTTGACATCCTCCGCTGATGGGATTCATTTATAGAATCATTATCTCCTCGCAACAGTTTAGCAAATCGTATGTTGGATCTGTTCCTCTCTTAATTATTGTGTTACATGCAGTTCAGAGGAGGCTGGTGGAAGGAATTATAGGAGGATGGGTTCATTGTAATGGCTGGAATGGCATCAATGGAATGGGGTCAAACGTGGTTTCCATAGATTTCATGTGTTTGATACCTTTCCATTCATTCCATTCCAGCCATTACAATGAGCCTGTCCTCCTATAGCTCCTCCCACCAGCCTCCACTGATGCAGATAAACCCACCTTTCCACATTTCATCCACCCATTTTGTTGGAGGTTGTGTGAAGGTAAAAGGAACTCCCCTCCTGTCTTTTGGGACGATGTGAGTTGATGCCAGACAAGCACCTGTTGGGTCACAGAGTAGACTGAGAGGAGCAGCTGTACTGGCTGTTGGGTCACAGAGTAGACTGAGAGGAGCAGCTGTACTGGCTGTTGGGTCACAGAGTAGACTGAGAGGAGCAGCTGTACTGGCTGTTGGGTCACAGAGTAGACTGAGAGGAGCAGCTGTACTGGCTGTTGGGTCACAGAGTAGACTGAGAGGAGCAGCTCTACTGGCTGTTGGGTCACAGAGTAGACTGAGCAGGGTTTTGATCATGTGCTAAACGCAGACATAATGTTACACTGACTCCATCTGCTCCAGGCAGTGATGAGGGGGGTTGGAGTCAACAGGTGGTTCAGCTGAATGTAGGCCTAGATGGCATGTTGTACCAGGCCTCGGCACTGAGCAGTAGATGTCACTCATTCTCTTCTCGTCCACTGCTCTTCCGTTTACATGCTGCGGTGTATAAGGTGAAGCTCCCTATGGTGTTAAGCAAGTGCAGTCTGGCCTGCATTACCTGGGAACAAACACTGTAAACACACCCACTGTTTGAAGAGGCTGCTGATTGCTCTCTCAGTCCCTCCTGTGTGTGTTATTGCTGGGGAAATAACAATAAAAGACCAAACAGTGAAAGACCACACTTGACCAGAGGGGTACCAGTTGGGTACATGTGGATAACTCCTCTACAGTGAGCTGGTGTTTAGTCGCTGTGACAGGCTATAATAGGCCCAGACTCCAGGCAGAAGGTTAGGCCACAGAGTCATAAGGGAGACATGTGAAGGTACTAATGATGGGATTTGCACCAATAGCACTTGTGATCGTGCTGTTGAGCAGGACTTGATGTTCTAGTGTTGTTGAGCAGGACTTGATGTTCTAGTGCTGTTGAGCAGGACTTGATGTTCTAGTGCTGTTGAGCAGGACTTGATGTTCTAGTGCTGTTGAGCAGGACTTGATGTTCTAGTGCTGTTGAGCAGGACTTGATGTTCTAGTGCTGTTGAGCAGGACTTGATGTTGTAGTGCTGTTGAGCAGGACTTGATATTCTAGTGCTGTTGAGCAGGACTTGATGTTGTAGTGCTGTTGAGCAGGACTTGATGTTCTGTTGAGCAGGACTAGTGCTGTTGAGCAGGACTTGATGTTCTAGTGCTGTTGAGCAGGACTTGATGTTCTAGTGCTGTTGAGCAGGACTTGATGTTCTAGTGCTGTTGAGCAGGACTTGATGTTGTAGTGCTGTTGAGCAGGACTTGATGTTCTAGTGCTGTTGAGCAGGACTTGATGTTCTAGTGCTGTTGAGCAGGACTTGATGTTCTAGTGCTGTTGAGCAGGACTTGATGTTCTAGTGCTGTTGAGCAGGACTTGATGTTGTAGTGCTGTTGAGCAGGACTTGATGTTCTAGTGCTGTTGAGCAGGACTTGATGTTCTAGTGCTGTTGAGCAGGACTTGATGTTCTAGTGCTGTTGAGCAGGACTTGATGTTGTAGTGCTGTTGAGCAGGACTTGATGTTCTAGTGCTGTTGAGCAGGACTTGATGTTCTAGTGCTGTTGAGCAGGACTTGATGTTCTAGTGCTGTTGAGCAGGACTTGATGTTCTAGTGCTGTTGAGCAGGACTTGATGTTCTAGTGCTGTTGAGCAGGACTTGATGTTCTAGTGCTGTTGAGCAGGACTTGATGTTCTAGTGCTGTTGAGCAGGACTTGATGTTCTAGTGCTGTTGAGCAGGACTTGATGGTCTAGTGCTGTTGAGCAGGACTTGATGTTCTAGTGCTGTTGAGCAGGACTTGATGTTCAATCAACAATCTGAGTACCTTTTGCAGACCCTCAGAAAGGGGGTTGTTTTGTTTGTGGACTATTTTGTTTCTTTGCCTTGATGCAAATGGAAGGTGATTTGTTTATTGGATAGCTAATGGAAGTGGTAATGACATTGTATTATGTCCATTAAGAGGTTTCTGTTAACTTCATGAATGGGAGGAGAAGGGTTTGAAAACAAACACCCTCATCCTTGTTTTATGTGGATTTAAGCTACATGTAGCAGCCAAGCATATAATGGCTGCCGTCCGAGAGGGAGAGGGATTGAGAGGGAGAAGGGAGAGCGAGAACAGAGAAAGAGAGAGGAAAAAGGGGAGAGAGAGACAGTAAAAGGCCATCATTGTATCAGGAGGTCAATGAGATCAGACAAGCTTAAAAAGGCTCTTAACTGAGGAGAGAGACCACCTTGGACCTTAATTAGATTAATGTTTTAAATAAATATGTGTTGCATTTTCATTCTGTGGCCGGCCTCTTTTGTTTTCTCGACTCTTGAAATGATGTTTTTTCAACCTATGAAATGCATACCTCCGCCTGCAAAATGAAACAAACAAATGATGTAAAACCATGTTAACAACAGGGCTGAGATGCCAAATGGTTAGTTTGGGAAAGCGAAGCACAGCTCAGATAGTAAGGACAGGGCCTGTGACCCCAGGTGAACTTATGATTTATAAAAACTAACTGGTTTAGCTACACCGTCAGTGCCTCATCTGTGTCCTTCCCTACATCGGAGTTCTGTCTAAATCCCTATTGCAAGAGACTAGGAAGTAACGCAGTGTTTTTCTGGTCTAGAGTGCCTGTTGAATGATTCCTTTCCATAGAGTGTAAAGCATCCCGTCAGTAGCCATAAACTGTGCTCTGTCTGTGACACTGTTGGACAAACACTTGTCACTGCTGCTCATAAATCACATGATCTGGTCTGTTAGTGGGGAAAGCAAACACTTCACCAGAGACATAAAACAACAATCTATGTTCCCCATTCACACTTCCTTCTAATGAATGACTCATTGGAAAATAGAAAGTTAATATGCATGTCATTATGTGTCATTATGTGTCATTCCTAAAAGGGATTAGCCAAAGAGTCAAATGATCAATTATACATTTCATCTGGTAATTTGCTCAACCAAGTATTTTTTTAATGTTCTACTCAACTGATTTTAATCAGTTCTATTTTATATGTAAATATCATAATTCATTTGCAAAGCAAACTTGTTTGGTGGCTAAATGAGCCTCTAAGGTTTATTTCAGAGAACCCTAATGCAACAGAAACATATGTAGGCATCTTCATTGAACATCCTCCTCATGTGGCCGGTTGCCTTCTTCATGAGGTGAAAATCCATCTCAATTGAGGGAAAATCCCAAGTTATTGCAATACACACATCTTCTCTTTGTGCTTTTTATTCATCACGTCTTGTACACACACACACACACACACACACACACACACACACACACACACACACACACACACACACACACACACACACACACACACACACACACACACACACACACACACACACACACACACACACACACACACACACAGGGTTTGGGAGTTACTGATTATTCTCTCTCTCTACTGTATCTAGCTAAGGAATGCTATTTTATCACGTTTCCAGTATGGCTCACCGTGTCTTTTTCCCTCTAGCAGCACCACTGCCCTGGAGCTCGCTTTCACTCTGTTTCTAATTAGCATGGCTGAAGCCTATGGGTTCACGCTCCATTGCTAGCTTTAATGTCTACACTACAGCCTATAAATAGTGCAGGTGGCAGGTCTCTGGAGAGCAGGAGGAGAGCCTCAGTTTATAGAGTTTTATATTAGGAGGAGGAAATAGACCTCACCTCACATAGAACCGCATGCACTAACCTGTTGTTTTAACTCTACATTAATTGCAGTGTTAGCCCCGAGCACATATATGTACAATGGTATTTAGTCATTATTGGACATGTTGGACATGGCTGGAATAGATCTCTTAATATTTAGTGAATACACTAACCTGAAAGGCTGTTGAATAGTTGCTGGTTTGTATTGTGCAGAGTGTTGTGCAGGAATGTTGGAGATGGATGTGGTACTGCATGTTCGTAATTTGTATCACAACCTTTATTTGCACTAAGTGTTTTGTTTGTCCTCAACCATTTTCAATTTCAGTGTTTTGTCATTACTTGGGAGAATGCACAATGCAGCGGCACGTTTCCCAACCATTTCAGTGTTTTGTCATTACTTGGTAGAATGCACAATGCAGCGGCACGTTTCCCAACCATTTCAGTGTTTTGTCATTACTTGGGAGAATGCACAATGCAGCGGCACGTTTCCCAACCATTTCAGTGTTTTGTCATTACTTGGGAGAATGCACAATGCAGCGGCACGTTTCCCAACCATTTCAGTGTTTTGTCATTACTTGGGAGAATGCACAATGCAGCGGCACGTTTCCCAACCATTTCAGTGTTTTGTCATTACTTGGTAGAATGCACAATGCAGCGGTACGTTTCCCAACCATTTCAATGTTTTGTCATTACTTGGGAGAATGCACAATGCAGCGGCACGTTTCCCAACCATTTCAGTGTTTTGTCATTACTTGGGAGAATGCACAATGCAGCGGCACGTTTCCCAACCATTTCAGTGTTTTGTCATTACTTGGGAGAATGCACAATGCAGCGGCACGTTTCACAAACATTTCAGTGTTTTGTCATTACTTGGGAGAATGCCATTTCAGTGTTTTGTCATTACTTGGTAGAATGCACAATGCAGCGGCACGTTTCCCAACCATTTCAGTGTTTTGTCATTACTTGGGAGAATGCACAATGCAGCACGTTTCCCAACCATTTCAGTGTTTTGTCATTACTTGGGAGAATGCACAATGCAGCGGCCGTTTCCCACCATTTCAGTGTTTTGTCATTACTTGGGAGAATGTCATTAACCATTTCAGTGTTTTGTCATTACTTGCGAGAATGCACAATGCAGCTGCACGTTTCCCAACCATTTCAGTGTTTTGTCATTACTTGGGAGAATGCACAATGCAGCGGCACGTTTCCCAACCATTTCAGTGTTTTGTCATTACTTGGGAGAATGCACAATGCAGCGGCACGTTTCCCAACATTTCCTATTTTGTCATTGTAATCAAAGAGATTTGACTTAGACTTCCAAAATGTGATTCCTTTGTATTAGGAAAGCTGTATTAGGAAAGCTCAGTTTAGTTTCCAGAGTTTCTCTTAAAGATAAAATGTTCAGGTTTGTTATGTATTGATGGATCGAGGTAGCAACAAGTACTCAGACAGGTTATAGAGGATTGAGTTATAGACCTTATGGAGGTTGGATTGAGACACATTATGGAGGCTTGAGTGAGAGGTTATAGAGTGTTGAGTGAGTCAGATTATGGAGGATGGAGTGAGACAGGTTATAGAGGTTTGAGTGAGTCAGATTATGGAGGATGGAGTGAGACAGGTTATAGAGGTTTGAGGGAGTCAGATTATGGAGGATGGAGTGAGACAGGTTATAGAGGTTTGAGTGAGCATCAGTGCAGTCTAATTATGTGCTTGCTGTACCCAGTTGCTAAGCAACCTTGCCTGCTTCGCTGAAGCCATGCTGTCCCATAAGAAACATCACATCACTGGAGGGAAGGACAGAGGAGAGGGTAATATGTAGGACACACTAAATTCAGCCATGTACTTAGTTATTTCCGGGCCTACATCTCACACTGAAAGGTTTCCTACATTTTCTCCCACATACACTTCCAGGAAATTGCAGACAAAGTAGCTAGCCTGCTTCCGCTGGCTACTCAGTTTAACTCAAGACAAGTAAGCTTGATTCTAGTGAGCGTGTTATTTCTCCCCCCTGCTAATGTATCATGGTTAAATGTGTCTGCATACTAGGTTCGCTTTGCTCCTAGCAGAAATGGGCCTCGCATACTCCCTTAAAATACCTTTGCTTTAAAAAGAGCACTAGTGCTGTTTGTCCCTCTTGAGACACGGTAGCCATTATGCACTTCCTCAAAATAGTCTGAATTAATCTAAGATAACTCAAGATATCTGGAATGAATGGACGTTTTTGCTGAGGTCTTAGTCGTGCAATTGTATGTCTTCATTAAAGAATCCTTACTGTAGACCAATCACAGATGAAGGGGCATAGACTTCGGAGAGCCCATGGAGATAGATGGGGGGGTGAGAGAGAGAATGGCCTTGTGTTCAGACAAAAACCATTAACCTATTACTGTAGTGGGCTAAATCAGGGTCACTCAGAATTATTATTGGTAGTCTTAAACAAATCTACTTTGAAACACAAGTATACACCTCACACACATGGTTATGGTATTTTTAAAAAGAAGACACTTGTACCATGTCATATGTTGAAATGTATTCCATTTTGAGTTTGCATCTCAATATTACACTTTATATACATCAAAAAAGACTGAAATATAACCAAACCGTTTGACATAGAAACACCGCATTTTCAGCGTTTAATTAAATAAAACTTTATTAGTTATGAAATGATGAAAAATATGAATCATTCCACCCATGAGACCAAAGAGGGTGCTTTTGGTAATTGACTGCAGAAGAGTGCTACCCACACACTAACAGGTGCAGAGAGCGAGAGATGTAGAATGACACTGCTGCTATAATAAAATAATAATAATTTGGGTGGTGCTTTAATTTGTCCTGTTACAAGTGTGTAATGGAAATGTTTTTTTGTTGTTGCATGTCTCAACTCCCCCTGAGACACCCACAGGGAGTGGGGTCACGGCCAGGGTCACCATTATACAGTACATCGCCCTGAAGCAATTAGAGTTAAGTGCCTTGCTATGAGTCTGCTGCCTCCCTAGCCTGACAAACAGCAGTTTGGTTTTGCAGTAGAGGGAAAGGGGATATCTAGTCAGTTGCACAACTGAATGCATTCAACCAAAATTTGTCTTCCTCATTTAACCCAACCCTCTGAATCAGAGAGGTGCGGGGGGATGCCTTAATCCACGTCATCGGCACCCGGGGAGCAGTTGTTTTTGGGGGTTAGGAGAGGAGAGAGAAACTCAACTGTCATCAGCGCTAGAAACTCAGCCTTCAACATCGCCCACTGCTATTCACTATTCCTCCCTCGCCTCCCAGGGTCCATTTTCTTCTGTGAATCACATAAAAAGGTCTTGTTAAATCAAGCATTACATTTCAAGATGTATTGGAAAGAGCTGTTTTTCTACTACCATTGTTCTCCCGGCATCACCACCGTGAGCAAACAACTGTTTTTTAACGGCACTTACCTACACAAATACAGGATTACTCCCTTCTCCCTATAGTGAGTGGCCTGCATTATGGAAGAGATGATTGAGCAAGAAGGGGGAGGGTAACAATTATTAATGGTACTGCACAGGAACAGACATGTAACAATGAATGAACAACATGCTATTGGGTGGTGAATATTGCAGTGCTACACTCCAGTGGGTGTGACAACCTAGTGTGTGGTGGAGAAGTTGTGAGGCAAACTATCCTCACCTCTCTCACTCACTCTCTCCCTCTAACCCCCCTCCCCTTTTCCTCCTCTTTCCCCATTATTCATTCTCTGTATTGACGTCATCCCAATAAGCCTCCTCCTCCTCTTCTCTTTCTTTGTGGATTTGGGATGGTTTGAGATACAGCAGTGTGTTCATGGTCTGCTCGGCTAAATGAATATCATATTAGTAAGTGAATGTCTAAAATCGAAGAGTGTCTAATTAAATTGTGTATTCAATTGTACAATTACTGATTGCTGCTGCCAGTCGATATAGCCCACATCTTATTAGTTATTTCCTAGGGGTTGTTTGTTTTGCGTAGTTTCTACCCCTAAATGATCCTCCAATAATAGTAAATGTGTAGGTCCAAAGTGGTAACGACTGCATTGACTAAAAATCCTAGATTTTTATTTATTTAACTAAGCAAGTCAGTTAAGAACAAATTCGTATTTTCAATGACAGTGGGTTAACTGCCTTGTTCAGGGGGAGACAGATTTGTACCTTGTCAGCTTGGGGATTTGAACTTGCAACCTTTCGGTTACTAGTCCAACGCTCTAACCACTAGGCTACGTTGCCGACCCAAAATGTGCAGATGTGCATGAATGTAGAATAACAACGCTGACCCAGTGCAGTCACAGTGAGTGATCTCTTTCTCTCTGCCTGTTCAAGGAAATACTTTGTTTGCTTTTGCATCTGTCATCAATTAGGAGGAATGAGTTCATCTGAAGAGGCTTAGGGCTTCAAAGGGAACATCCAATCTACTATGTCTGCCACGATTTGATTGATTTTAGTTCAAGATGATTGTCTTTCCATCTATTTCCTACTTATGATCCAACATGGGGTTGGATCAATCAAGCTCCCGCATCATATCTTATTCAAGGCGTATTTAAGGCTAACAAGACCAAATAGACGGCAGCGTAGCCTAGTGGTTAGAGCGTTGGACTAGTAACCGGAAGGTTGCGAGTTCAAACCCCCGAGCTGACAAGGTACAAATCTGTCGTTCTGCCCCTGAACAGGCAGTTAACCCACTGTTCCCAGGCCGTCATTGAAAATAAGAATATGTTCTTAACTGACTTGCCTGGTTAAATAAAGGTACAAAAAAAAAAAAAAAAAAAAAGACAGGTGGCGACTCAGGCCTGTTGGATCGGAAGGATTCCAAGTGGATGGTTTCATTGAGCTAATGCTTTTGACTGGTATCCGTAAGGCTGTGAGTGAATACCCCCCACACTGCCCTTTAGAAGGCACCTACACACGCTGGTTACATAATCATCACCACTTGGTGCCCCCCTTATGTTTATTAAATGAGGGAAAAGTTGTGTGTGCTCGACTGACGCTGAATATGTTTGCCTTTAATTAGGGTGCTGTGGTGTCTGGGCTTGGTAATGTCTCTACCCTGTCTCTCTGCTCTGTGTGTGGTTACTGCGCTATACTGTTGGCCTACTGCCTAACATTACACACATGCATAGGGATCGGTTGGTTTGGGATCTGCTAACACTTTTTTATAGCCTAGTCAATGTGACCGGCAGTGCATTGAGCTAGAGAGGTAGTTTTATACAGTAGCTTAATGGGAATGGTTCCAGTCAGACCTGATCCGTGTCTGTTACATTACGACGCCAGACTGCGTCGTCATATTGCTAGGCTGTGCATGTTAGGATTCTCCTAAGCCTGTGGCTTGTCTCTGATGCAGCAAGCAGCAGGCGTCGTGATTGTTGTCTTGATCTGTTGAGCACAGCCCCACATGACAAAGCGCTGCGCTGCAGTAGTTTTAGTGAAGGGGGCTGGTTGTACTGCTCTTGGGAGCAAGCAGAGATAAGGAATAATGAAAGAGGAGAGATACAAATGGAATCTCTTCTTCTTCTGTTCTTCCTTCACATCTGGGCTCCCCATCTCCAGTCCCAGCCTTTAAGGCTCCTGTGTGTGAAATGAACTCACCATGGGTCTGCTGTTGTTGAACATCCAACACAATCAGGATATCAGATCACCTCACAGGATGTTTTCCTTTTCTTTTTTTCGGAACAGAGAGAGATGTAGAGAGAGTGAAACAAGTGTTTGTCTCTGTAAGGCACGTGCCAGCAGTGCGTGTGTACCTGTGCATGTGTACCTGTGCGTGTGTATATCTAAGTGTGTGTTTGCTGACTCGGGATCTGTTGAAGTCTGCTGCTAGGCACCAATGTTGGTCTGGATGTGCTATCATAAACACAGGAGACGGAGAACAAGGCAGGAGTAATTTACTGCTCCCCTCGCCTGTAGAGGCTTCAGACACCCTTGCCACTGTATACACTCGAGACGTTGTCTTATTCTGCAAGCATTCACTAGCAGAGAAGAAGAGGGGGTTTGCTCTGGGTCACCGCAAATACCAGAGACCTTTAGAATGTGAGATAGTGGAATTGAACTCTGGGGGGTTCCTCTGTTCCATTCCAGACTGGCCCTCCAGTGGTTTTACCATAGAGCTCTGAGCAACGGAACTGTTCTAAGCTATTAGAACTAGGGTTGTGACGGTCATGGAATTTTGGATGGCGGTAATTGGCCAGCCAAATGACCGCTGTCTCCATAAAAACCGTTCGAATAGAAAAATAAAATATAAAGGATACAGTATATAAAATAAATGTGACACACATTTTCTCCTCTCCTTCACTCCTGACTGCATGTGCTGCCATAGAAATAGAATTCATAGAACAGACGTCAAGTCAAGTCAATGATGGCATAATGGGTGGACTGGCGGCCAATTGCGAGTGTACCCATAGGATCAAATCAGGAAGGAAAAGCAGGAAGTTGTTGACTCAATTCACCTGACATTAAAAAAATATATTCGATTGAATGAGCCACATCAGTTAACATAATTTGAATGAACATTCTACATTACCATGAAAAATATTGCATCACAATACCAGGCAGCCATTGCAAGTGTACCCATGAGTTTACCAGTCAAATTGCAGGGTTAGAGGTTCCAAGCTTATTCTATTCATTCTATGTCTATGCTACTGCTGCATTGGGGGGCATTGCCTAGGCAACAATAGAGTTTCTTCTTTCAGCAAGGTTCTTTTATTTTCAATACGGTCTTCATCCATAACCGTAGTGGACCGGTCTTCATCCATAACCGTAGTGGACCGGTCTTCATCCATAACCGTAGTGGACCGGTCTTCATCCATAACCGTAGTGGACCGGTCTTCATCCATAACCGTAGTGGACCGGTCTTCATCCATAACCGTAGTGGACCGGTCTTCATCCATAACCATAGTGGACCGGTCTTCATCCATAACCATAGTGGACCGGTCTTCATCCATAACCGTAGAGGACCGGTCTTCATCCATAACCGTAGTGGACCGGTCTTCATCCATAACCGTAGAGGACCGGTCTTCATCCATAACCGTAGTGGACCGGTCTTCATCCATAATCCATAAACATAGTGGACCGGTCTTCATCCATAACCGTCCGGTCTTCATCCATAACCATAGTGGACGGTCTTCATCCATAACCGTGGACCGGTCTTCATCCATAACCATAGTGGACCATAACCGTAG
Source organism: Oncorhynchus keta (assembly GCF_023373465.1). NCBI lineage: Eukaryota > Metazoa > Chordata > Actinopteri > Salmoniformes > Salmonidae > Oncorhynchus > Oncorhynchus keta. The sequence continues at coordinate 25,090,279 of NC_068432.1, forward strand.
GTCTTCATCCATACCATAGTGGACCGGTCTTCATCCATAACCGTAGAGGACCGGTCTTCATCCATAACCGTATATCCATAACCGTAGGGTCTTCACCATAACCGTAGTGGACCGGTCTTCATCCATAACCGTAGAGGACCGGTCTTCATCCATTTCATCCATAAACCATCCATAAACGTAGTGGACCGGTCTTCATCCATAACCGTAGTGGACCGGTCTTCATCCATAACCGTAGAGGACCGGTCTTCATCCATAACCGTGGGACCGGTCTTCATCCATAACCGTAGTGGACTCTTCATCCATAACATAGTGGACGGTCTTCATCCATAACTGTAGGGACCGGTCTTCATCCATAACCGTAGTGGACCGGTCTTCATCCATAACCGTAGTGGACCGGTCTTCATCCATAACCGTAGTGGACCGGTCTTCATCCATAACCGTAGTGGACCGGTCTTCATCCATAACCGTAGTGGACCGGTCTTCATCCATAACCGTAGAGGACCGGTCTTCATCCATAACCGTAGTGGACCGGTCTTCATCCATAACCATAGTGGACCGGTCTTCATCCATAAACATAGTGGACCAGTCTTCATCCATAACCGTAGTGGACCGGTCTTCATCCATAACCATAGTGGACCAGTCTTCATCCATAACTATAGTGGACCAGTCTTCATCCATAACCATAGTGGACCAGTCTTCATCCATAAACATAGTGGACCAGTCTTCATCCATAACTATAGTGGACCAGTCTTCATCCATAACCATAGTGGACCAGTCTTCATCCATAAACATAGTGGACCAGTCTTCATCCATAACCATAGTGGACCAGTCTTCATCCATAACCATAGTGGACCAGTCTTCATCCATAACCATAGTGGACCAGTCTTCATCCATAACCATAGTGGACCAGTCTTCATCCATAACCATAGTGGACCAGTCTTCATCCATAACCATAGTGGACCAGTCTTCATCCATAAACATAGTGGACCAGTCTTCATCCATAAACATAGTGGACCAGTCTTCATCCATAACCATAGTGGACCGGTCTTCATCCATAACCATAGTGGACCAGTCTTCATCCATAAACATAGTGGACCGGTCTTCATCCATAACCATAGTGGACCGGTCTTCATCCATAACCATAGTGGACCAGTCTTCATCCTTAACCATAGTGGACCAGTCTTCATCCATAACCATAGTGGACCAGTCTTCATCCATAACCATAGTGGACCGGTCTTCATCCATAACCATAGTGGACCGGTCTTCATCCATAACCATAGTGGACCAGTCTTCATCCATAACCATAGTGGACCAGTCTTCATCCATAACCATAGTGGACCAGTCTTCATCCATAAACCGTCCAGTGGACCAGTCTTCATCCATAACCATAGTGGACTTCATCCATAACCATAGTGGACCAGTCTTCATCCATAACCATAGTGGACCAGTCTTCATCCATAACCATAGTGGACCAGTCTTCATCCATAACCATAGTGGACCGGTCTTCATCCATAACATAGTGGACCGGTCTTCATCCATAACCATAGTGGACCGGTCTTCATCCATAACCATAGTGGACCGATAACCATAGTGGACCGGTCTTCATCCATAACCATAGTGGACCGGTCTTCATCCATAACCATAGTGGACCAGTCTTCATCCATAACCATAGTGGACCAGTCTTCATCCATAACCATAGTGGACCAGTCTTCATCCATAACCATAGTGGACCGGTCTTCATCCATAACCATAGTGGACCAGTCTTCATCCATAACCATAGTGGACCAGTCTTCATCCATAACCATAGTGGACCGGTCTTCATCCATAAACATAGTGGACCGGTCTTCATCCATAACCATAGTGGACCAGTCTTCATCCATAAACATAGTGGACCAGTCTTCATCCATAACCATAGTGGACCAGTCTTCATCCATAACCATAGTGGACCAGTCTTCATCCATAACCATAGTGGACCAGTCTTCATCCATAACCATAGTGGACCAGTCTTCATCCATAAACATAGTGGACCGGTCTTCATCCATAACCATAGTGGACCGGTCTTCATCCATAACCATAGTGGACCGGTCTTCATCCATAACCATAGTGGACCGGTCTTCATCCATAACCATAGTGGACCGGTCTTCATCCATAACCATAGTGGACCAGTCTTCATCCATAACCATAGTGGACCAGTCTTCATCCATAAACATAGTGGACCAGTCTTCATCCATAACCATAGTGGACCGGTCTTCATCCATAACCATAGTGGACCAGTCTTCATCCATAACCATAGTGGACCAGTCTTCATCCATAACCATAGTGGACCAGTCTTCATCCGTCCACTACAGTTATGGATGAAGATACTTAGTGGCGAACTGTGGTTGATCTTATCAAGTATGTTTCTCTTTCTTTATTTATGAAGGTAAAGGAGAGCTTAGGGTACGCTTTCTCTTTTTCTCCCCCGCTCTCTCTTTCTCTCGATCTCTCTCTCTTTCTATTTCTCTCGCTCCACCCCCTCTTTTTTTCCTCTCTTTTTTTCCTCTCTTTTTTTCCTCTCTTTTTTCCCTCTCTTTTTTCCCTCTCTTTTTTCCCTCTCTCGTTTCCACTCTATCGTTCTCTCGCTCTCAGCTTTGTGGCAGTCTGTCTCGTGTCTCTGGGTATGAATGAGTCATGGTTATTCAGCATTCTCCTACTCAACCTTTTCAAACTGCTAATGATGTGCTCTTTGTAGAAATATCACGCTTTTATGTCTGCCTTTGTGACGGCCTCGCCGCTATTCCACTCATACATTTAACATGCTGTGTAGTACATGACTGAGCAGAGCTGCTAGTCTATTTTCCTCCAGACACATTGTGGAAAAGCAGTTGTAGTATTGCTTACTTTAGGCCTTTGAATTCCTTGCGTAACATAGGCCATAGAGGAGCAGCTTCCAACGTCTTCCAGCATCCTTAACTGGTGAATATACACAGAGTACAAAACATTAAGGACACCTTCCTAATATTGAGTTCCACGCCCGCCCCTTTTTCCCTCAGAACAGCTTCAATTTGTCGGGGTGTGGACTCTACAAGGTGTCGAAAGTGTTCCACAGGGATGATGGCCCATGTTGACTCCAAAGCTTCCCACATTTGTGTCTAGTTGGCTGGATGTTCTTTGGGTGGTGGACCATTGTTGATACACAAAGGAAACTGTAGAGCGTGAAAAACCCAGCCGCAATCAATGTCTCAATTTTCTCAAGGCTTAAAAATCCTTCTTTATCCTCTCTCTTGCTTTTCATCTACATTGATTGAAGTGGCTTTAACAAGTTACATCAATAAGGGATCATAGCTCTCACCTGGATTCTCTAGGCAACAGAGAGATTGATACATGGTGAATGAGCTGGTGTATTTTGTTGACTTTTATTTATCGTACTCTAATTGTAGGTATGTCTGCTGATTTGATCAATTCCTTTCCAAGATAGGTTAATAACAATATGCTGAACGATCTAAATGAATTGAACTCAAAATAACAATGCATTGCAAATAGCATTGCTCATAAGTAATTATACTTATTAAGCCCCGTTAGCATGAATTATTTTACAGTAGGCATCTTCTGCTTTTTTCATGTGCTACATCATTTTCCAATATCTGTTCACAGTTGCAGATGTGTGTGTTTAGTGTGTTGGATGGTGTATGGTGCAGTGAAATCTGGACCTGCTCCTAGGTCAGAGCAGAGTGTAGCCTGATCCATTAAGCAGGCTTCCACTGTGTCTGGGTGGTCACACACACACAAACTCATGATGTCATTTGGTTTTATCTCACCATTAATAACACTGTAAGTCAGCCTTATAAAAAAAGTGCTTAAACACACAGAGCACTTACGCTATTGAACTGCCTAGATGAACTGCCTAGCTGCCTGGCGGATTTAACTAGTTCATTGTGTTCTGTCAAGTTGAGTCTTTCCATTTGCATCTCGCGCTCCCCTTCACAGGCCTGTTTGAATAAGCTAATGAATGCTGTCTGAGAGAGAGAAAAATTGTATTTTGATCACGCTCTCGCACAACCTCATCATTAAATTTAAAAAATATATATATATATATAATATATATATATATATATATATATACACAGTTGAAGTCAGAAGTTTACATTCACTTAGGTTGGAGTTATTAAAACTTGTTTTTCAACTATTCCTCAAATTTCTTGTTAACAAACTATAATTTTGGCAAGTCGGTTAGGACATCTACTTTGTGCATGACACAAGTAATTTTTACAAAAATAGTTTACAGACATATTATTTAACTTATAATTCACTGTATCACAATTCTAGTGGGTCATACGTTTACATACACTAAGTTGACTGTGCCTTTAAACAGCTTGGAAAATTATGTCATGGCTTTAGAAGCTTCTAATAGGCTAATTTACATAATTTGAGTCAATTGGAGGTGTGCCTGTGGATGTATTTCAAGGCCTACCTTCAAACTCAGTGCCTCTTTGCTTGACATCATGGGGAAATCAGCCAAGACCTCAGATTTTTTTTTTTAGACCTCCACAACTCTGGTTCGTCCTTGGGAGCAATTTCCAAATGCCTGAAGGCACCACGTTCGTCTGTACAAACAATAGTACGCAAGTATAAACAGCATGGAACCACGCAGCCGTCATACCGCTCAGGAAGGAGATGCGTTCTGTCCCTTAGAGATGAACATACTTTGGTGCGAAAAGTGCAAATCAATCCCAGAACCACACCAAAGGACCTTGTGAAGATGCTGGAGGAAACGGGTACAAAAGTATCTATATCCACAGTAAAACGAGTCCTGTATCGACATAACCTGAAAGGCCGCTCAGCAAGGAAGAAGCCACTGCTCCAAAACCGCCATAAAAAAAGCCAGACTACGGTTTGCAACTGCACATGGGGACAAAGATCATACTTTTTGGAAAAATGTCCTCTGGTCTGATGAAATAAAAATAGAACAGTTTGGCCATAATGGCCATAGTTATGTTTGGAGGAAAAAGGGGAGGCTTTCAAACCGAAGAACACCATCCCAACCGTGAAGCACGGGGGGTGGCAGCATCATGTTGTGGGGGTGCCTTGCTGCAGGAGGGACTGGTGCACTTCACAAAATAGATGGCATCATGAGGATGGAAAATTATGTGGATATTGAAGCAACATCTCAAGTCATCAGTCTGGAAGTTAAAGCTTGGTCGCAAATGGGTCTTCCAAATGAACAATGACCCAAAGCATATGTCCAAAGTTGTGGCAAAATGGCTTAAGGACAACAAAGTCAGGGTATTGGAGTGGCCATCACTAAGCCCTGACCTCAATCCCATATAAAATATGTGGGCAGAATTTAAAAAGTGTGTGCGAACAAGGAGGCCTACAAACCTGACTCAGGCTCTGTCGGGATGAATGGGCCAAAATTCACCCAACTTATTTGGGAAGCTTGTGGAAGGCTACTCGAAACGTTTGATCCAAGTTAAACAATTGAAAGGCAATGCTACCATATACTAATTTAGTGTATGTAAACTTCTGACCCACTGGGACTGTGAAGAAATAAATCATTCGCTCTACTTTTATTCTGACATTTTACATTCTTAAAATAAAGTGGTGATCCTAACTGACCTAAGACAGGGAATTTTTTTTTTTTATCTTGACTAAATGTCAAGAATTGTGAAAAACTGAGTTCAAATGTATTTGGCTAAGGTGTATGTAAACTTCCAACCTCAACTGTGTATGTATATACAGTATGTATATATATATATATATATATATATATATATATATATATATATATATATATATACAGTGCCGTGCGATAGTATTCGGCCCCCTTGAACTTTGCGACCTTTTGCCACATTTCAGGCTTAAAACATAAAGATATAAAACTGTATTTTTTTGTGAAGAATCAACAACAAGTGGGACACAATCATGAAGTGGAACGACATTTATTGGATATTTCAAACTTTTTTAACAAATCAAAAACTGAAAAATTGGGCGTGCAAAATTATTCAGCCCCCTTAAGTTAATACTTTGTAGCGCCACCGTTTGCTGCGATTACAGCTGTAAGTCACTTGGGGTATGTCTCTATCAGTTTTGCACATTGAGAGACTGACATTTTTTCCCATTCCTCCTTGCAAAACAGCTCGAGCTCAGTGAGGTTGGATGGAGAGCATTTGTGTAATGAATTTCTTCTTCCGAAGAGGAGAGGCGAAACGGATCAGAGGACCAATACGCGGCGTGGTAATTGTCCATGGTTCTTTTTAATGCGTTAAGGTACACATGAACAACTGACTACAAAAAAAAACAAGAAATGTGAAAACTCAAAACAGTCCTATCTGGTGCAAAGACAGAGACAGGAACAATCACCCACAAACACACAGTGAAACCCAGGCTACCTAAGTATGATTCTCAATCAGAGACAACCAATGACACCTGCCTCTGATTGAGAACCATACTAGGCCGAAACATAGAAATTCCCAAAACCTAGAAAAACAAACATAGCCTGCCCACCCAACTCACGCCCTGACCATACTAACTAAATACAAAACACAGGAAATAAAGGTCAGAACGTGACAATTTGTGAACAGCAGTTTTCAGTTCTTTCCACAGATTCTCGATTGGATTCAGGTCTGGACTTTGACTTGGCCATTCTAACACCTGGATATGTTTATTTTTGAACCATTCCATTGTAGATTTTGCTTTATGTTTTGGATCATTGTCTTGTTGGAAGACAAATCTCCGTCTCAGTCTCAGGTCTTTTGCAGACTCCATCTGGTTTTCTTCCAGAATGGTTCCTGTATTTGGCTCCATCCATCTTCCCATCAATTTTAACCATCTTCCCTGTCCCTGCTGAAGAAAAGCAGGCCCAAACCATGATGCTGCCACCACCATGTTTGACAGTGGGGATGGTGTGTTCAGGGTGATGAGCTGTGTTGCTTTTACGCCAAACATAACGTTTTGCATTGTTGCCAAAAAGTTAAATTTTGGTTTCATCTGACCAGAGCACCTTCTTCCACATGTTTGGTGTGTCTCCTAGGTGGCTTGTGGCAAACTTTAAACAACACTTATGGATATCTTTAAGAAATTGCTTTCTTCTTGCCACTCTTCCATAAAGGCCAGATTTGTGCAATATACGACTGATTGTTGTCCTATGGACAGAGTCTCCCACCTCAGCTGTAGATCTCTGCAGTTCATCCAGAGTGATCATGGGCCTCTTGGCTGCATCTCTGATCAGTCTTCTCCTTGTATGAGCTGAAAGTTTAGAGGGACGGCCAGGTCTTGGTAGATTTGCAGTGGTCTGATACTCCTTCCATTTCAATATTATCGCTTGCACAGTGCTCCTTGGGATGTTTAAAGCTTGGGAAATCTTTTTGTATCCAAATCCAGCTTTAAACTTCTTCACAACAGTATCTCGGACCTGCCTGGTGTGTTCCTTGTTCTTCATGATGCTCTCTGCGCTTTTAACGGACCTCTGAGACTATCACAGTGCAGGTGCATTTATACGGAGACTTGATTACACACAGGTGGATTGTATTTATCATCATTAGTCATTTAGGTCAACATTGGATCATTCAGAGATCCTCATTGAACTTCTGGAGAGAGTTTGCTGCACTGAAAGTAAAGGGGCTGAATAATTTTGCACGCCCAATTTTTCAGTTTTTGATTTGTTAAAAAAGTTTGAAATATCCAATAAATGTTGTTCCACTTCATGATTGTGTCCCACTTGTTGTTGATTCTTCACAAAAAAAATACAGTTTTATATCTTCATGTTTGAAGCCTGAAATGTGGCAAAAGGTCACAAAGTTCAAGGGGGCCGAATACTTTCGCAAGGCACTGTATATATATATATATATATATATATATATACTGTATATACATACACAGTTGAGGTTGGAAGTTTACATACACCATATATATATATATATATATATATACATACACAGTTGAGGTTGGAAGTTTACATACACCATATATATATATACAGTGCCTTTCGAAAGTATTCGGCATATATACACACCGGTATATATGACAAAACACACATCACGACAATAGAGACACCACAACACCACAACCCAATTGAGATGGATGAGTTGGACCACACAGTGAAGGAACCTGGAATATGATCTGGAACCTGGAATTCATACAGCCATTGTTTTAAAGACAAGCATAGCAGATAGTGTTTTTCTTACTTTTTTGGTAGCACTTTTCTTGACACCCAGTGTCATAACCATTATTATAATGTCATAACATAGGACATAACTTGTCATTTCCATTATGTGTTATGACAGGTCATAACACTGCCATGACCAATATATTTACACCTCTTGTGACATATTGTGTTGTTGTATGGCTGGTTATGACACCTACATTAGAGTGTCAAAACTGACATTTACTCAAAATAAATGTTTTCTTAAATCCTTTGTTGTTGTTTTCTTTACAGTTGTTTTTTCATCATATTTTAAATAACTTGTAGAAAATACCCTTTATGACACTGTCATGAAGCATTATGACCATCCTGTGTCACTTTACTTGGACTAAGAAAATACACTTTATGACACTCAAGAAGCATTATGACCATCATCATATACGCAAGGTATGCCTATCACGTACATGGCCTTATATCAGTCAAAAAGAGGGTGTCTTGTCCTTCTCCTGAAATCTTCTCCTGCATTCATCCCAGTCATCAGCAACAGAGCACTGGGGTAGTTGCATGTCTGACATCAATGTGTGCGCAATTACAATTATAATTTAATATGGTGAATTTAAAAAAAAAAATTATATAACATTAACATACTGAAGACAAGTAGGCTATGGTGTAATGGAATGGTTTGCCTTGTGTGGTTTTGTGGGTTTTGACACTCTTATGTAGATGTCATAACCAGCCATAAAATACCAAAATATGTCACACCAGGTCAAAATGTCATGACAGTTGGTATGATATATTATGACATGGTTATGACGATTATGATGCTGGGTGTCAAATAAAGTGTTACCATTTTAGTTTTTTAACAACAGAATCAACAGATTTGTTTAGAGGCTTAGAACTCCACACCACGCTAACACAATGGGTCCTTCTCAAACCCCTCAGAACTTTGTCATTTTGTCACTCCTTTCATCCCTGACAATGCATATCATGTTGCATTATTTGTGTTGGTTGAGAGTGGAAAACAAAGGAGAACACGATTAGTTGATGCATGCGGCATTTGTTTGTTTGCCTGTGACGAAAATGAAGCTTTGTTATATTGGCTCAGTGAGTCAGAGCCAACCACCAAACTCATTACCCTCATCATCCTGCAGCTCGGTCATTGGAATTGACACAGTTTAGGCCTATATTTCAAATACCATAAATATGGATACCCCCGCTGTTTTCAAATCACGTAGAGGGCTATGGCTGTTAGATATCAATGTTGGAAGGTTGATGTCAAAGATGGATCTTCTTGATATCTGGGTGCATGACATGAGCCCGGATATTTTGGTTCTCAGAGACTTGGCTAAATGACTCGATCCCGGATAAGGACATTGGATAAGGACATTGCTGAATGGAACATCTTCAGGTGTGACATGCAGAAAAAGGGGGAGGGGTGGCTATATATGTGAAATCAACTTGGATTGATGGAAGAAATCTAGCAAACTCCTCACTGATTGACCTCATTCTGAAAAATAACCCCCACAAGTACTTGTCCAGCGGTGTCTTTGCCAATGATCTCAGTGATCACTGTCCTATTGCATGTATGAGAGATGAACACTGATCCTCGTATAATTATGAAGAAAGATTTTAAACAAAATTCCCCACAACCTTTTTTTCATATGTACAGTGCCTTCAGAAGGTATTCATACCCCTTGACTTATTCCACTTTTTGTTGTGTTACCGCCTGAATTCAAAAAGGGAAATAAATATTTTTTTCACACTTCTACACACAATACCCCAAAATTAAACATGTTTTTAGAAATGTTTGCAAATGTATTCAAAATTAAATATAGAAATATCTAATTGACATAAGTATTCTCACCCCTGAGTCAATACTTTGTAGAAACACCTTTGGCAGTGATTACAAAGTATTTCTGGGTAAGTCTCTCAGAACTTCCGACACCTGAATTGTACAACATTTGCCCAATATTATTTTCAAAATTGGTTGTTGATCATTGCTAGACAACCATTTTCATGTCTTGCCATAGATTTTCAGTTAGATTTATGTCAAAACTGCAACTCGGCTGCTCAGGAACATTCACTGTCTTCTTGGTAAACAACTCAAGTGTAGATTTGGGCTTTAGGTAATTGTCCTGCTGAAAGGTGAATTCATCCTGGTAAGCAACTCCCGTGTGTTTGTCCTTATGGTTTAGGTCTCCCAGTGTCTGGTGGAAAGCAGACTGAACCAGGTTTGTCCTTATGGTTTAGGTCTCCCAGTGTCTGGTGGAAAGCAGACTGAACCAGGTTTGTCCTTATGGTTTAGGTCTCCCAGTGTCTGGTGGAAAGCAGACTGAACCAGGTTTGTCCTTATGGTTTAGGTCTCCCAGTGTCTGGTGGAAAGCAGACTGAACCAGGTTTGTCCTTATGGTTTAGGTCTCCCAGTGTCTGGTGGAAAGCAGACTGAACCAGGTTTGTCCTTATGGTTTAGGTCTCCCAGTGTCTGGTGGAAAGCAGACTGAACCAGGTTTGTCCTTATGGTTTAGGTCTCCCAGTGTCTGGTGGAAAGCAGACTGAACCAGGTTTGTCCTTATGGTTTAGGTCTCCCAGTGTCTGGTGGAAAGCAGACTGAACCAGGTTTGTGCTTAGCTCCATTCCATTCTTTTTTTATCCTGAAAAACTCCCCAGTCCTTAATGATTACAAGCAACCCATAACATTATGCAGCCACCACTATGCTTGAAAATATGGAGAGTGGTACTCCATAATATGTTGCATTAGATTTGCTCCAAACATAAGTTTGTATTACAAAAAGTTAATTGCTTTGCCAAGTATTGTGCAGTATTACTTTAGTGCCTTGTTGCAAACAGGATGCATGTTTTTGGATATTTGTATTCTGTACAGGCTTCTTTCTTTTCACTCTGTCAATTAGGTTAGTATTGTGGAGTAACTCCAATGTTGTTGATCCATCCTCAGTTTTCTCCTATCACATCCATAAAGACACCATTGGCCTCATGGTGAAATCCCTGAGCGGTTTCCTTCCTCTCTGGCAATTGAGTTAGGAAGGACGACTGGGTGTAATGATACACCATCCAAAGTGTAATTAATAACTTCACCATGCTCAAATGCCTACTAAATGTCGGCCTTTTATTTTTTACCCATCTACCAATAGGTGCGCTTCTTTGCGAGGCGTTGGAAAATCTCCCTGATATGTGTGGATGAATCTGTGTTTGACGTTCACTGCTCGACTGAGGGACCATACAGATAATTGTATGTGTGGGGTACAGACATGAAATAGTCATTCAAAAAATCATGTTAAACACTATTATTGCACACACAGTCCATGCAACTTATTATGTGACTCGGAGTTATATGACTTGCTACACCTGAACTTATTTAGGCTTGCCATAACAAAGGGATTGAATACTTATTGACTCAATTTCAGCTTTCTTTTAAAATTAATTTAGAAAAAAAATCTAAAAACATAATTCCACTTTCACATTATGAAGTATTGTGTGTAGGCCAGTCACTAACAGTCTCAATTTAATCAATGCAAATTCAGGCAGTAACACAACAACATTTGGAAAAAGTCAAGGGGTGTGAATACTTTCTGAAGGCACTGTACTCTGACCTTTCCTCTCAGCTGCATGCCTGACCATTAATTTGTTCTAGAATTGTTCTCATCTATTTTCTCTCTCTGTCAGACAAATACACTCCCTTAAACAAAAAATAGAACAAATACTTGGTTCTCTATAGAACTTTCAGATCTTGTTATGATGAGAAATCATGCCTGGGCCAAGGCTCGAGAGACTAGCTGATTGCCAGTTTTGCAGGCAATTGAGAAATAGATGCCCTTCCTCTATCGAGAAAGAACTATATCTAACTAGAAAGTAGTTAGATATAGCTATCTTAGACTCTGCTGGTAATCCATCTAAATTTTGCAAAATAGTTAATGCACTGAAGCGTGGAAATTCCTCTTCTTCCCTGCCTTAGCAAGTTGTGTCAGACTCTGGCATCATTACTGAGAAATATGAGATAAGTGATGCTTTTAATCAGCATTTTATCTCAACAGGCTTTTATTTGAAATAAATGGTGGTTTAATTGACCCTTGTCAGCCAGTCGGATGCCTGCCTCTCTCCTAGCCTCTAGATGGAAGTTCCGTCAACTTCTAGTGAATCTTGGTTTTCATTTCAACAACTATCTTCTTGTGATTTGCAAGACGCCTTGCAGAAGATTGATATAAAAAAATCACTGGGGCAGATTTGTCTGATGCTTTCTTGCTGCAGCTTTCTGATCCTCTGATTGCAGAATCTTTAACCCTTTGACGCGCACGATGACGTATTTGTGATCATTGTTGAGTGGTCCCGGCAGTGTACGATCTCAAATAAGTGATTGGAACAGTAGCAACAGAACGTATGTCCCAACAAACGCTTATAAACACCATTGTTGTCTGAACAGCATACATATGTTTTTGCACTGATGGAAAATAAAGGTCTTAAACATCATTCCTCAATTTGACTTGTTATTGTAAAGATAAATGCGAACTTCATCATCCAAGCATCACACGGAACACATCCACAGCCAAACTCATTCCATAAACCAGTCTAACAAAACTTAAGTTAGTGACCTAATTAAGATTAATGTTTGTCTCAGGGTCTACCGAACGTCACCCACGATGTCAATACTGTCACCCAATATGTCAAACAAGAAGGTGGACTGCGATGTACTGGAGCACAAATATCCTTATTCTTTATGGTTTTGGTCGTAGTCTTGCTGTGTAACTCGCATCCTATTGAACTCCCTCCAAACCCTGTAGTCTTCTGCACCTCTAGACAGACAGAGGCACCCTGGGATGGTGACGGGCAAGGCTGTGCTCAGAAAAACAACCCAGGGATGGAATAGAAAAAGATGAAAAGAGAACGAAAGGGGGTAGGTAGAGGGGGATAGAGACTGCAAGGTTGTGGAAGAGGTAGTGGAATGATCCAGAATTGGATCGCTGGTCGCTCACTCCCCTCTTGACTTGAATAGGGACATACCTCCTAATTATCACTCCTCTCCCATTTAACCAATCCATATGTCCACACAAATACTCCTATCAGGTCTGTTAAATGGTAATAATGTGGACTCACACTCCTCCAAGCATGTTGTCAAAGATCTGCGTTTCACAGGGCATTGACACATCATTAGGGTAGCCATGGCAGTTTCCCACTTTCCCTTGGCAGTACACTATTGGCTCTGCGACTAAATCTCCACACTAAAGTGTCATCATGGCTGCCCCACTCAGTCTTTATTGGACTGTATTACACAAGTGGCTCCTTGGCCTGCTGCTACTACTACAGGCCTGGAACAAAATGAGTCCCCTTACAGATAAATTATTTGTTCCATAACTTCAGCCTTGATGGCTCAAGTACAGTACGCAGCCTCGCTGTGGCAGATGAGTTGTGTTATTAATCCCCCAGTCAAACTGTACAACCCCATCTGGTTGGAAAATAGCACACAATACAGGAGATGTGGGGGCTCGTGTAATGGTTTGTTTTCTCCATCTGTTACGGAGTGTAGTGTAGGTGCCCACAAAGTGCCCACTATTTTACCAGGGGATGTGGGAGTGTTGACAGAACTTCAATTTAAGTATTTCATTGCTATACTAGTTTGTGTATGTGTGTCTGTTTTTGTCGATGTGGGTGTGTGCTGGTGGCTGTTTCCAACGCTCAATGCCTTCATTGGCAGCCATGCTCTAATAGATGTGTGGTTAATCTCAGACAGATAGTGTGGTGCTATCATCTACTGTACCTAGAGATGCTCTGGTGACAATATGTCTAAACGTAACACGTTGTTAGTGCTGAACTACCCACGGGGGCCTCAGTAGGGGAGAAGAACAGTCTCTCTCGGTACTGCTCATTGGAGTAGCTAGTAAGCGTACTTCTCAAATGGCATTTGTCAATGTGAATATGTTATCCATCTTTAAGCCTAGCTTTGATTTTCATCATAATGAGCTCTCTTTCTCAGGTGTAGGAGCTTATTTAGTCAGGATTATGAATATATTTGAATTCATGTAATTGCTTTTAGTACGCTCCAGCGACAAGCTAATCAGAAGTACTTAATTTGTTTCAGTGTAACAGAGTTTTCACCTCTCCCCTGCAGTGCAGATCAAAAAAGTAGATATTTCTATTCTCCATTCCCCTTCTCCAGAAGGACATGACCCTGAATTACTTTTACACTGTCATAGTTTTCACCTCCCCTCTTTTCTTCTCTCCTTTCTCCCTTTACAGAAGATACTTTGCTTAAGTGAAGCACTTTGTCTCATTGTCACAGAGTTGTCACATGAGAAGTTGTCTACTTTGTTTCAGTGTAACTGAATTGTCATCTCACCTCTCCCTCTCCAGAAGGACCTGTCCCTGAAGTCCCAGGAGCGCATGGAGAACCAGGAGAACCATGAGGAGAATCAGGCGGGGCCCCCCCTGTGCAAGAAGAAGCCCCCTAAAGTTCCTAATGGATTCAGCCTGGATACCCACAAGGCCCTCAACAACCACCTTAACAACCACAACAACCATAGCAACCATCACCAGCACTCTGACCAGGAGAACAACATCCCACGCCTGGCTCTTCACACCTACGGCAAGAAGAAGAACAAGAACAACTTGCAGAAGAAACACAGGCCGGTCTGTACACGGTTTATTATGGTTTATACACTGTCTCCTCCACTCAATTTATTATCTCCTTAAGCAGCGTTTTGGGTAGCCTGGTCCCAGATCAGTTTGTACTGTCTTGCAGAGTTGGGACCAGGCTAGCGTTTGTGGTCTCATGTTGGCATAGTGGGTTTTGCCTGTTCACTACAATGCTAGATGTGTAGTTTGATCCTCTTGAATGTGGGAGAGGAAATGTTGATGTGTGTGTTCCCAATTTGCTTTTGGTCATAAGATCAGGTTGAATTATCAGACGACGTGTTTGATAAGGTTGAAGAAGGGATTGAATTCATACAGATAAAATAAAATAGGCTGCAAGGTGTAAAGATAGCAGCTTTGTAAAAAATAAATCAATAAAAATTCCATTCCAACTGAATTAAGAGAAACTCTAATCTAATTGTGACTGAACATTAGAGGGTCTCCTTGGCTTCAGTTAATTAATGTTACATTAAGGTCTGTCCTTTGAAAACATCTGTAATTACGCAGTATTAAGGCTAGAGATTTGTGAGTAGCAGATTGCCTTATCCTTATAGAGATACACTGAACTGACTTTACTCCCTCCTCACAGCCAGCCGACTGGTGCTCTATAGTACAGCTGCGCGGCTGTCTATTGATGAATGGTGTTATTATCTATAATGGGCTTTAAAACCTGCTGGACCAATAAGAGATTAGTCACTGGTGCTATTGTTAGCTGTGGTGTAGTGTGTGTGTGTGTGTGTGTGTGTGTGTGTGTGTGTGTGTGTGTGTGTGTGTGTGTGTGTGTGTGTGTGTGTGTGTGTGTGTGTGTGTGTGTGTGTGTGTGTGTGTGTGTGTGTGTGTGTGTGTGTGTGTGTGTGTGTGTGTGTGTGTGTGTGTGGGGAGGAGAATAGTGTCTGTGTATGTGTGTGAGCGCGCACAGGGCATTGTGTTGCACTAATGACTATTTATGGCACACTGACACTGGGGTGTCTTTCTGCCAGCAAGAGCTATCAGTTACAGCACCACCCACTGTCCATCTACACACACATGCTACACAAAGCATCCACACACATGCTGCACAAAACACACGTTGTGTGTGTGAAGGTAGGAGAGCAAAGGTTGTCATCAGTCTGTGTCATCCCAGCAGGAGAGAGGTCAGTCTTCAGGAGGCTGTTAATCATGTGAGCTATACTCCCCCTGGCTTTAATGAACCCAGAAAGAAACTACACAGGGAAGTGATTACATACTGTACACACACAGTGTTATTGGCTCGGGTGTGTGTGTTAGTCAGGGGTGCTATGACAACAACCACTGTGACAAGTGAGAGCAGCACAAAGTGGTGTTTAAGGCCAGAGCTGAAGGACCCTCCCCACAGCTCTGGGAGCAGCCACTTATTAGGGGGACAAGAGATGCTGTTAGAGCATGGGGCTCAGGGGAGACATGGCACCACACACTAAAAAAAAGTTACGTTTCTTAAATGGTTCTTCCTCAGCTCTTAAAGAGGAATGGAAACACTTTAATAAGTAAAGCTAAGCAAAGAGATCTTTTCAATCCACAAATAGTACATGTGCATTGAACATAGAAACATCTCTATTTTTAGGATATTGATCTTGAACAACATTTATTAGAGGTATGGGTAGCGCCGTCTTGAATTACCAAAGAAATGACTGGTGCCTCATGCATCATTGGCAGTATTGAGCACATTGTGAGCTTTAGCGCAGGGACTGAAAATGAACGTGGCCACCAGAAAATGAACGTGGCCACCAGCAGGCGTCGCACCTCCACTGGACCTGAAAGGTTTCTCACAACCTTGATATTGAGATCAGGAGAACAACATTAAGGTAAGAATCTGTATACAATTTGTTTATATGTTGGAGATTAGCTATAATATTGACATTTTAGAGTATATTTTCCGATTGATAAGATGAGTCTGTGAAATGAATGTTTTATAACAAGCCGAGTAGATAGTCTGCCAAAACGATACAATGTACCTAGCTAGCTGGTTATCTAGCCTGCTGGATTTAGCTCTTGTCTTGCCTTTATGTTAATGTTAATGTCTTTGATAGCTGTAGAACATAAAATGCTAATATTGACAATTTGAAGAGCTTTTGTCATTAGGCATTATTCTGAGCTAAAATGAACTGACTTGTGATTTGATATGTAGCAAGCTAGCCAGCCAGAGAGGGCTGCTGCAGGATTGTTATTTTAAATGTAAAATGTAGCTAATGTGAGCTAGATATAATCCCAATAGCTATAATTATTAGCTAGCTAGATAATGGCATAGCATAGCTAGATATCTCATTAAGTGCAGGTTCATCTGTGATATGTCAGGTATGTTACCCTTATGATGATAGCTATCTAGATAATTACTTTTGAAAGCTCAGCTTGGTAGTCAGCTTGGTAACTAAATCATTCAGGTCTAGCTGGTTTTGTGACTTTTCTACTTACAGGCATACTGTACATTATCATATTATTTTTTTTATGGACTATCAGATAGGAAATTGTTACATGTTTTCTCAAATGTCAGAGTGAAAAGCCGATTGATAACTACACAATAGCTACACAATTCCCTTCATTCATGATTCCCTTTTTTATGTGCTGAAGGGTCATCGCTACTTGGTGAAGACAAGGACGAAGAGGATGAGATTTAAATGGGGAAGCCGGAGGAAGTGTGACTCGTCATTTTGCCTCTCTTGCATGCTTTTAATTTGTTTGCATTCTGACTCTTTGTGTATTAGGCTATAGGCCTAGTGGAATGTAATATAGCTGTCTAGATATTTTTACAGCCATTTTGAAGTTGAACATACTAGCTATCTGTCGTGTGGATAAGAACAGTTTTTTCCAGAGCAAAGAACTGCAGACTGCCTTGGAAGGCCATGTTTTTTGCTGATGGTTGTGGCAGTAGGTGCAGGTCCCATTGTTCATAGGCTTTGGCTGCCGCTCTGGTGCACCCCCGGAGGATAGGTGGAGACTCCCACCTGAACAGGTCTGACATGTATTCAGGTAGTTTGTGCTGTGTCGCCTTGAAACAGTTCTTAGGGTGTTGTAATAGATCCTGTCTGTTAGTGGTTCGATTCCAGCTTTTTGCATAAAAATCTCTGTGTGTTTCCTCCAGGAATACTCGGTCTTGATACGAGTAGCCCTGTTGATAATATGCTTTAAGATATGTCTTATTGCTCTGATGTAGGGTGGGAAGCCATACTGTGGCAAAGTAGTCCAGATGAGTTGTTATCATGGTGTGGTAGATCGTTCAGGAGGATGTCCTTGGAGATGAAGTCCCTTGCCCTTTCTAAACCGCCAAGCCCAAACAGCCGTTTCCATGTGACCTGGCTGGCATCTTCAGTTCGGTGTAGGGTCCAGCTTCATCCCCAGCTACTTTATGGCGTTTACTCGTTCATAAGTGTTTTGCCCATCTGTTGTTGTGATACGTTTGCCAGTGTGTCTCAGCTTTTGTGGGTTGCCAAACAGCATTGCCTTGGTCTTCTGAGGGTGTAGGGAGATCTTGTTGTCAGCAAACCAAACGTCAGCAAACCAAGCGGATGTCGTTTGACACTGCTTCCTCACGCTCACTGGTGAATATTTGCTGAGTAGTACAGGCCTGTGTCATCTGCATATATATATACAGTATGCAGCATTTCTCCAGCACTGATGGAAGGTAATAGCAATGGCCCAAGCACACTCCCTTGTGATCCTCCATTCACCACAGGTACCTGGGCTGACAGTGTACTCTGCAATTATGATGAGAACCACTTAATTGCAGTGCTGTCAAAGCCTAATTTTGCAAGTTTCCCCAGGAGTGTGTGGTGGTGAACAGAGTCAAAAGCTTTCTTCAGGTCCAAGAAGAGTACTGCTGTGATCTCCTGGCTATTACAAGCCAGCTTGATGTCCTCCACGACCTTTTGAACTGCTGTAGGTGTGCTGTGTATCTTCCTAAAGCCGCTTTAATAGGATGTAAATAGGCTGTTGATTGAGAAATAGTTGGCAACCTGTGTGTACATCAGCCAACTACCAACTTTGGACGGTAGTTGGCCACAACCGATCTATCCCCTGCCTTGTAGATTGGTGTTAGATAAGTTTTTCATTGACATGGTATCTCCCCAGTTGAGATTGGCAGATTGAGGATATGAGTCAGTGGACCCACTATCACTGTGGCAGAGTCCTTTACAAGCCTAGGTGGAATATTGTCTGCCTCTGTGTCTTCCTGCTGCTTCATCTTCAGAAGTTAATTTAGGACGGTTACTTCATCAATTAGCGATAGCTCAAAAACATGCTCTGTTTCTGAAACATATGGAAGTGGGTCTTTTGAGGTAGCCTGTATTTCATTAGCAAGCTTGGATGCACAAGAGGCAAAGTATGCATGAAACTCTTCTGTCATTTCTAGAAGGTCTGATATATCATGTCTAGCACTTCTTTGTACTTGGCATGTTCTTTTGACTTTGCCAGTGAAATAGTTGATTATTTTCCACATTTCACAGTTGTCTGCCTTGGATTTTTGTAGAGCAGCTGAGTAGTACAGTAGTTTTTCCTTTCCTTCCATACTTCAGCAGTTACGTTGTTTCTGAGACATCGGCACTCTTCCCAGTCATTTTCAGCCTTTGTTTTCATCACTTTTAGCCGAGCAGCAGACTCATCAGGGTCTTGATGTTGTCAGTCAAGGAGGTCGAGTGACTTTTTGTTTCACTTTTCTGTGCCGGAGCGGTGAATGAAGGTTTGCGACCTGTTAGAAGATCTCTCTAAAGGCTTACCGGGTCTCATTCACGTTGTTGCGTGTAAGGAATCTGTCCCATTGGGCTAACTTGAGGAATTGTATGAAAGACTGCTTGTTATAGTTTTTGCGAGATCTGTGCTTATGTTAGAGCTTTCCCCTCCTCTAGTCTCTCTTTGCTGCAGGTCATCATGATGTTATGGTCAGATGGACCCCATGCTAATGAACTCCTCAGCTTGTAAAGGTCAGGGTTAGATACATAGATGTTGTCAATGCATGTTTCAGACTGTTTCGTTATGCTACTGGGTTCTCTTATTACTGGCCACAGCTGATAAAGTCCCATAAGATGTCCCACAGATTATTTTTTTGATCTGTGTGCTTCAAGAGGTCAGCGATGAATGTTGTATATAATGTTTTGGTTGTGATAGCGATGTAACTTGCACTTTGTTTTCAGGTTTGAATGAGACAATGTATTCCCCGAACCTTATTCTTTCAAAAAAGTTAATGTTTTATTCATATCATAGTACTTGTGTACAGTATGCCTTTCCTTATAATATGAAAGACTAAATGCCATTTGTAATATGTTTTGGTGCATATATGTGTTTAATATACTATCCAGAGAAGAAAGTGTCTGATCACGGTACATTCATTGAATTCTAGAAAAATACCACTGTTCAGTATTTCTATTCTTATTTCAGATGTTCAATCCTTACAAAATAAGGAAGAGTCAAAGGGCTCCAAGTGTTTCTCTATCTTCAGGAAGTTGTGTAAATGGCAGTTGTTTGGGTAAAAAGCGGTGTTTTTTTCTTGACTAATTACCATTTTTTTGATGTGGTGCTATTATATGTCATATCATCTGGAAAGGCTGTTTCTCAGCTTTCAAAATATGTATCATGTTTTCATATGTGGTTTGACACCAACAAATTATGTTGGCGTCCTGAATTCACTGGTCTCAGTGAACTCAGGAATTCCAAAACACTCCTGCCAGTGATGCAACAATGCAATATGGCGATTTACAGTTAACTTGTGTTCTAAAGCCTAGTGTGTCCATCCCTATTTAAAGCCAGACTCAGTAAGTGTCGTGATTTTGTTTACATTTTTGTTTTGTTGGGCCAATAAAAAATCCAGGCAAGACGTCATAATATGCTGTAGAGTCTAGCGTACCTGAGAGTTGTCAAGCAGCTGCTGGGCCAGCGACCCTTTGATCCATATCAACCAGTAGGCCTATTCTAGTTACAACAAGCATGTAGGCTGCAGTATTATAAATCTAACAATTTACAAGTCGAGTCAACTATCGTAACAGCAGTAACATGCAATTTAATTGGCAATAGCTAGATAACAATATACTGTGGTGCATCAATGCCATTATCTGCTTGACGTCGGTCTTGCAGTGCAAACACTTGTCTGGATAAATTGACCCTCAACAGCTAGTTAGCCCATGTTGAATTATAAAATACATTTGCCATCCAAAGATTGCAATAGAAAACACAACATCCAAGAGGGAAACAATTAGTAAGCTAACAACTCCATCAATGGTTGGAGTTGATGACCTACAATGACCTACACCATCAGTTTGCACATTTAGCCATGTGTGAATCTATCGACAGCTGTTTGGTAGCCACCTAAATTAGCTAACTAGCTAGCTTGCTAACTAGTTTCACTTACCAGTAGCTCTAGATTTCGTGATTATCATTGGCACTGTCCACAGCAATATGATCCTGGCACTAGTCGTGAGGTAGGAATCCCTGTGTTGCTGAATGAAAATCAAAACAAATGCTATTAGTCACGTGCCAAATACAACAGGTAGACCTTACATTGAAATGCTTGCTTACGAGCCCCTAACCAACAGTGCAGTTTTTTTAAATCACCCACAATTCCAGTTTTATTCAGAAAATCAAGCTAGAAACATAAAAGCAACTTTGTTGCCAACCGGTGGGGAGATCATTTAGGATCTCAGCTTAGGATCATTTAGGATCTCAGCTTATGAAGGTCACTGGACTGAGAATGAAGGAATGCAAAAAGTATGTCTCTGTCACTAGAAAACACAGTCAAGGGTGGTACTGGTAACTCTAAAATTCATCTGAAAGGCACCCTGGGAAATATGCAAATAAGGCTTCAAAGAACCCATTTAAAGGTTCTTCAGATAACCTAAAATGGTTCCCCAATGGCATTGCTCTGAAAAACCTTATTTGGTTCCAATTCGAACCAGCAGGGGTGAATGGCAAAGGGTGGCACTGTCAACTGGATAGGATACCCTCTAGTAAAATCCTCCTGCTGAAGACAGGGTCAACAGACATGATGATGACAACGATGATGGCAACAGTGATGATAATTATTACAACAATCTTTTTTTTAAATAACCACACTGTTTCTGACCCTCCCCTCAAGGAGCCAGACAGTCTGTTTTGATTTCAGCCAAGTGAGCATTAGCATATCCCACTCAGCTCCAATAACACTCCAATCTGTCATGCTTCATGACATATGCAAAATTGGAAATATCATTGTCTCAGCCCTCTGTGGCCTCCATTGTCCTTTAAACGGAATGAAGACATTCTCCTCCTCCCAGTTATTCCACAGCAGAAATATTATCTTTTCCCCGCTCCAAAGGCCTGTAATTAGGGGAGGGGATATAGTTTGAAGAGGAGAGCAGAGATAGTTTGAAAAGAAGAGAGGAAAGGACATGAGAGGAGAGCTAGTTTAGAAAGGAATTCAATGAGAGGTGTTTTTTCTTGTTTTGCCTGTTCCGCACCACACAGATTCCAGCCAGGCAATATTTTTCTATATCTGGCTGGCACGGACCCAATGTCCTGAACTTCCAGATATTGTCTGGTCGGGGGTAAAATACAGAAATGCTTGTAACAGCTTCTGACATGTTGCTCTGTGCTGAAATAAAGAGCACAGATAAGGGGGGCATTGTCGGTGGTGAAAATGGATAGGTGCACAGCAGCATTTCTGCAAAAAATGGATAGGTGCACAGCAGCATTTCTGCAAAAAAAATTGATGGGTGCACAGCAGCAAATTTGTTGGTTAAAGTCTATGTACATAGTTTATCGCTACTGCTATTTTTCATTGTGGAACAATCTGTGATCTATAGTGACAGTGCATCTGTGTGCTGTTGTTGTAGTCTGGTAGAGTAGGCTACTGTTCAGTCTGCATAGTGAAAGTTCAATCAGTTGAAACACCATCAGTTGTAGTATATGTAGCTCTTTGTGAGTACTACTTCATCAGAATCACCTTTATTCACCAAGTACACTTACACATACCCACAATTTACTTTAGTGAGATGGTGCTGCCAGCAGTAGACACTTTACAAACGGAATACAGACACAAGTCCTCATAGACATCATACAGAGTATGCAATATCGGTACAGTAAACATAACATACAACTCTGGAGTATAGGCTGATTACAGAGGGAATATACAATTTATAGAGGGGATATATCTATATAAGCATGGGGAGGGAGACTGCCATGGTGAATATATACAGTGTTGTGCAGAGAGGAACATAGTACAAATGCAGTATAGTGCATATTTTTCGCAGTCCGAGCAGGCGGGTTTAGGGTCATGAAAAATTGTGTGGATAAAGGGCGGGTGGGTGGCAGGCGTAAGTGTACAAAACATTAGGAACACCTTCCTAATATTGAGTTGCACCTTTCTTGCTCTCAGAACAGCCTCAGTTCGTCGGGACTTGGACTCTACAAGCTGTCAAGTGTTCCGCAGGGATCCTGGGCCATGTTGACTCCAATGCTTCCCACAGTTGTGTCAAGTTGGCTGGATGTTCTTTAGGTGGTGGACCATTCTTGATACACACAGGAAACTGTTGAGTGTGAAAATCCCAGCAGCATTGCAGTTCTTGACACACTCAAACCGATGTGCCTGGCACCTACTACCATACTCCTTTCAAAGACAGCTAAATCTGAATGGCACACATACACAATCCATGTCTCAATTGTCTCAAGGCTTAAAAATCCTTCTTTAACCTGTCTCATCCCCTTCATCTACACTGATTGAAGTGGATTTAACAGGTGACATCAATAA
Organism: Oncorhynchus keta; assembly: GCF_023373465.1. Taxonomy (NCBI): domain Eukaryota; kingdom Metazoa; phylum Chordata; class Actinopteri; order Salmoniformes; family Salmonidae; genus Oncorhynchus; species Oncorhynchus keta. The sequence continues at coordinate 25,113,759 of NC_068432.1, forward strand.
GGGACCCTAGCTTTCACCTGGATTCACCTGGTCAGTCTATGTCATGAAAGAGCATGATGTTTTTCCTAATGTTTTGTACACTGTATAGGCTACATTGAGGTTTGTATTTCATTATTTTAGGCTACCTGGCATTAGTGCGTAAGCCTAAGCTTTAGAGCCTAACTGTACACGCGCCGGATAGCTTCTGGGAAAGGCAGAAACATGTACGTCACTCCACTGAGGTAAAAGGGGCAATGTCAGAGTTTAATTCAATAAGAAAAAAGCTGTGAAATGGAGAGTAGAAAATAAAGAGAAGCGAAGGTGAGAAAAGTCATGTTTTGGAAAGATTTGGTGAAGAGGTGATAGTGGTGCCAGCTACGTTATGTGTGATGATTGTGAGGCACTATACAAAATTCAACAGTCACAAGACGGGGGACATCAAATAGGCCTATGGCACATCAAGGGAACTGTAGCCTACTGTTTTGCTGGGTTAATTGGAAATTGGACACTGACTGTAGGTCTATAACCTCTCACATAGCCTTAATATTAACTCTTGCGGAATTAAGCATTTCTTGCTGTAAAATGGTACACCAAATGTAGGCAACATTTTGACTCAGGAACAGGATTGGAGAATATTATTTATTTATTTCAACATCTTGAGAGAATGTGAAGTTAGGGCCTCCACAGACAGTATCTATCTTTATCAAATCTAATTGTAGTTGTCACATGCGCCGAATACAACAGGTGTAGTAGACCTTACCATGAAATGAGCCCTTAACCAATAATGCAGTTCAAGAAATAGAGTTAAGAAAATATTTACTAAATAAAGTCATTTTTAAAATAAAAAGTAACAATAAAATAATAGCGAGGCTATATACAGGGGCTAGCGGTACTGAGTCAATGTGCGGGGGTACAGGTTAGTCCAGGTAATTTGTACATGTATGTAGGGGTAAGGTGACTATGCATAGATAATAAACACTGAGTAGCAGCAGTGACAATTTTTTGTGCTTTCCTCTGACACCGCCTAATATATACGGTGCCTTCAGAAAGTATTCAGACCCCTTGACTTTTCCCACATTTTGTTAGGTTACAGCCTAACAAAATTGATTACATTTAATTTTTTCCTCGTCAATCCCCATAATGACGAAGCAAAAACAGGTTTTTAAACATTTTTGTAAATGTATTGAAAGTAAAACCTGAAATATTACATTTACATAAGTATTCAGACCCTTTACTCAGTACTTTGTTGAAGCAGCGATTACAGCCTAAAGTCTTCTTGGGTATGATGCTACAAGCTTGACACACCAGTATTTGGAGAGTTTACTTCTCTGCTGATCCTCTCAAGCTCTGTCAGGTGGATGGGGAGCATTGGTGCACAGCTATTTTCAGGTCTCTCCAGAGATGTTAGATCGGGTACAAGTCCGGGCTCTGGTTGGGCCACTCAAGGATTTGTCCCAAAGCCACTCCTGTGTTGTCTTGGCTGTGTGCTTAGGGTTGTTGTCCTGTTGGAAGGTGAACCTTCACCCCTGACTAGTCTGCCAGTCCCTGCAGCTGAAAATCATCCCCACAGTATGATGCGGCCCTCACCATGCTTCAACGTAGGGATGGTGCCAGGTTTCTTCCAGTTGTGACACTTGGCATTCAGGCTAAAGAGTTAAATCTGGTTTCATCAGACCTGAGAATCTTGTTTATCATGGTCTTATAATCTTTAGGTGCCTTTTGGCAATCTCCAAGTGGGCTGTCATGTGCCTTTTACTGAGAAGTGGCTTCCGTCCAGCCAAGGCCTAATTGGTGGAGTGCTGCAGAGATGGTTGTCCTTCTGGAAGGTTATCCCATCTGCACAGAGGAACTCTAGAGCTCTGTCAGAGTGATTATCGGGTTCTTGGTCACCTCCCTGACCAAGGCCCCTCTCCCCCGATTGCGCAGTTTGGCCAGGCAGTCAGCTCTAGGAAGTGTCTTGGTGGTTCCAAACTTCTTCCATTTAACCTTTTCACACGTACCAACAAATGGGTGTGATCATTCTACAGTAGTCCCTCCAGCGTACACTCAAACCTGTGTGATTAGAACACTTATTTAGAATGTCCAGTTTTGATTTTGATGCAATGTTCAGACATCCACAGAAGTAGCTACAGCATAACACAATCAGCCAAACCGGAAAATGTAGGCTATATTTGTCCAGCGCTAACTGAGGAAAGATAACTCTCAGCTGACAGAAACTACAATGAATTAGCTAATAGCAATTACAATGTATAATTCACGGGTGAGCTCAATCATTGATCGAAATAATTGAGTAAAACATTTTTTAGAAATCGAAAGTAAACGACAATGTGTAGTTTGTGTTTTTTCACGGCAACCAAAGATAATAAGAGGAGACCAGATGAGTTTGGTCTGTTTGCAGTATGCATGTTAAAGGGGGTCGTCTGCCATCGTTCATATCCCATCATTCACTTCCGGAAGTTTTATTTGGATAATGAGTGAACACTCCCTCACCTCATTTTATTATAACATCTTTGGTCTGAAAGAAATGTACATGATCCCAGAATTCGCTCTATGTCAACAAACATGGCTCCACACATAGCTGGAATTAGCTTAGCTCACCATAATCAGTACAACCTTTTAAAAAGTATTTTACACACATAATGTGTCCATTACAATCTATGCAAGAGTTGGAATGCGTGATTTGTGACCAGAACTTGAAAACATGAATAAAACAGTAAATAAATCATTACTACGCAAAACATTTTCTGATAGGGATTTATTGATACAAGTGGTGCGTGCTGGCAGTCAATCACAAAAACTCTGACTCCCACTGAGCCATTCAGTGTTGTTGTTTATGTATGTAGCTAGTGAGATAAGCTGTAGCATTAGCAACGTTTTTCAAAAGGAGACAACTCACAAATGTGGAAATTCTGGAGATTTTGATCAATTCTGACAATGAGTCTGAAAGTCAGGAATAAGATTCTGACATTGAGAGTGACAGTAAGGAGCCTCCCCAACCTTGTAGCCATTGAGAACCCTGATTCTGAGGACCCCTTGTCCCCTGACGAAGTCCCAGCTCCCTTTCAAGATGCTGGTGGTGATGGCGGCAGACCGACAGTGGATGAAGTACAGGAGGTCTGTAGTAGCTAGCCATTTCAACCCTCCTGGCCCTGCTGTTTGCTTTGATGAGTCCCAGTCTGGAGTGCAACGCCCCTTGCCATTTCCAACTGAGGCAGAGTGCTTCAAGCTCTTTCTGACAGAGGAGCTGGTGGGGAGTCCAGGAGTAGAGGAGACCAATCGCTATGCCTTGGAGCTGCATAAGAGAGAGCCAGGAGTGTGGGGGAATCTCACTGAATGGGTGACAACCACAATTAGTGAAATGTATACCTTCCTGGTGACAGTTCTTCTCATGGGGATAGTAAAGAAGAACTCCCTAAGAGAATACTGGAGCACAGATCCTATGTTTGCAACTCTCTTCTTTGCCTCTTTTCTCAAGATCGCTTCCTAGTTCTGCTGCGATGCCTGCATTTCGTCAACAATGCTACTGCCAACCTAAATGACCCGTTACACAAAATAAGAAATGTTCTTACTGGAGGTCGACCGATGATTTTTCAACGCCGATACAGATTATTGGAGGACCAAAAAACTGATACAGATTAATCGTCCGATTTAAAAAAATAAAAAATAATAATAAATGTATTTGTAATAATGACAATTACAACAATACTGAATTAACACTTATTTTAACTTAATATAATACATCAATAAAGTCAATTTAGCCTCAAATAAATAATTAAACATGTACAATTTGATTTAAATAATGCAAAAACAAAAATGTTGGAGAAGAAAGTAATATGTGCCAATATGCAATATGTGCCATGTATGTGCCATGTAAAAATGTGTGCCATGTAAAATATGTGGCATGTAAAAAGCTAACATTTAAGTTCCTTGCTCAGAACATGAGAACATATGAAAGTTATTGGTTCCTTTTAACATGAGACTTCAATAGTGATTATGATTGATTGTTTTTTATAAGATAAGTGTAATGCTAGCTAACAATTTACCTTGGCTTCTACTGCATTCACATAACAGGCAGGCTCCTCGTGGAGTGCAATGGTTAGAGCGTTGGACTAGTTAACTGTGTGGTTGCAAGATTGGATCCCCTGAGCCAACAAGGTGAAAATCTGTCGTTCTGCACCTGAACAAGGCAGTTAACCCACCATTCCTAGGCCGTCATTGAAAATAAGAATGTGTTCTTAACCTGTTTGGGATAGGGGCAGCATTTTCACTTTTGGATGAATAGCGTGCCCAGAGTGAACTGCCTCCTACTCAGTCCCAGATGCTAATATAGGCATATTATTTTTAGTATTACAGGTCGGACGATTCATCGGAATGGCCGATTTAATTAGGGCCAATTTCAAGTTTTCATAACAATAGGAAATCTGTATTTTTGGGCGCCGATTTCCAATTTTTAAAATGTATTTATTTATTTTTTATATACCTTTATTTAACTAGGCATGTCAGTTAAACGGCCCAATGCAAAGTCACTTAATCCCTATGAGCCCGATGGCCGGTTGATGAGGACCACAGCATGGGGGAAGAAACTTTTCAGTTGGTGGGCTGTTTTGGTCATGATTGATCTACTGTAAACCGCCTTCCAGAGTGGTGCTTTTGAAACATGGAGTTTCTGGGTTGGGCTGGGTCGACAATGATCTTACCTGCACGGTTCCTGGTCCTGGAGGCGTGCAGGTCCTTGATGTTGGGCAGGTGACAGCCGATGACCTTCTCCGTAGATCAGACAATGCGCTGCAGTTTGCTCTGGCAGTGGGCAGACAAACACCCAAATCAGACAGTGATAGAAGAGGGGAGGATGGACTCAATGATGGACGTGTTGAGTTCCATCTTGTTGTGACTGCACCAGGCCACCAAGCGATCAACCTCTCCATGGTACTTGGGCTCATTGCTGTCGGAGATGAGACCGACCAGGGTGTTGTCATCAGAAAACTTGAGTAGGGGAGAGATTAGTCAGGATGAGGGAGGGTGGGGAGGTAGATAGGATGGGGGGCAGGGTGGCAGGCGTCCTTATGGCTGAAGGTGTTGTTAGCTGAGGGGCAAGATGGCTGAGGAGACTTGATGGCTGAGGGCACTTTGTGAATTAAAACGACTGTAGAACTAAGGTTGTAAAATGTGTTTGGCATTGGCACATAGTTGACACTGGTTTTGATTGAAAGGATTACATTTGATGACTTGCAATCCTGCGAGAATCCATCTTTTCTGAGCTCATTCAGTCGATGGTGGTTGGTATGGGATGGCCTAGTGGTTAGAGCGTTGGGCCAGTAACCGAAAGGTTGCTAGATCGAATCCCCGAGCTGACAAGGTAAAAATCTGTCACTCTGCCCCTGAACAAGGCAGTTAACCCACTGTTCCTAGGCTGTCATTGAAAATAATAATTTGTTCTTTACTGACTTGCATAGTTAAATAAAGGTTAAATAAAAATGTAAAATAAAAATGAGTGGAAGCAGAAATAGTTTGCTCGCTTACAGCATATGCATGGACTGCAGGTAGGTGTGTATGAGAGTGAGAGAGGGTGGTGGGGTATAAGATAGATGAAGGCATCTGGAGGCAGAGGGGGTGGAGGAGGCCGGGAACGTGAAGTGTAGCTTGTTATGGTGTGGTGGTGTTTGAGTCATGGCCTGTGGTGTGGTGAACAGAAGCATGCTGAGAGGCCCATCTGCTCTGGAAACGAGAGATGTGGAGGAGGAGGAGACTGGGGCCTGAGCTGTCCCTCTGCCTGCCTGCCTCTGGAGGCGTGTGGGGGGGGTGACAGCTATACACCCTGGAACAAGCTGGGTAGCCATTTTATTAGCTGTTCAGGAGTCTTATGGCTTGGGGGTAGAAGCTGTTTAGAAGCCTCTTGGACCTAGACTTGGCACTCCGGTACCACTTGCCGTGCGGTAGCAGAGAGAACAGTCTATAACTAGGGTGGCTGGAGCCTTTGACAATTTTTAGGGCCTTCCTCTGACACCGCTTGGTATAGAGGTCCTGGATGGCAGGAAGCTTGGCACCGGTGATGTACTGGGCTATACGCACTACCCTCTGTAGTGCCCTGTGGTCGGAGGCTGAGCAGTTGCAATACCAGGCAGTGATGCAACCCGTCAGGATGTTCTCGATGGTGTAGAACCTGAGCATGCACCCCTGAGGGGCCCCCCTGTTGAGGATCAGTGTGGCGGATGTGTTGTTACCCACCGTTACCACCTGGGGGGTGGCCCGTCAGGATGTCCAGGATCCAGTTGCATAGCGAAATGTTTAGTCCCAGGGTCTTTAGCTCAGTGATGAGCTTTGAGGGTACTATGGTGTTGAACGCTGAGCTGTAGTCAATGAACAGCATTCTCACATAGGTGTTCCTTTTGTCCAGGTGGGAAAGGGCAGTGTGGAGTGCAATAGAGATTGCATCATTTGTGGATCTGTTGGTGTGGTATGCAAATTGGAGTGGGTCTAGGGTTTCTGTGATAATGGTGTTGATGTGAGCCATGCCCAGCAGTAGTCTATATGGTGCTCAGCCAGTGGGGGAACAGGCAGTATTGTTCTACAGCTAGCAGCAGACCACCCCTCTCTCCAGCCTTTAGTCATTCTGAAATAGGATTTCTACCAGCTTAGCAAGGTTTTATGGGTCATTTCTGCACTAGTCTGTGCACACAGTGCAGTATGCAAACTTTCTCTCTGTTTCTCTTACACACACACACACACACACACACACACACACACACACACACACACACACACACACACACACACACACACACACACACACACACACACACACACACACACACACACACACACACACACACACACACACACACACACACACACACACTCCTGTCATTCTGCCATCACTTACTATCTTCCACAAGTACACACAGTCTTTCACTCAGCCCTCACTGAGCTGTAGTAGATGTCATTCTCTATCTGGGTGAGTGATGCAGCCTTTTCTATCCCTCTTCATCTGGGGGGTTAGGGCTGACATGACGGGCTTATGACAGCTCAGCACATATTGGTTTTAAGAGAATGAGATGCTAGAACCGTTTCCCAGGTGGAATACTTACTTCTGTGGACGTATTGGCGTAAAGCACTGTATAATAGATTGCACTGTAAGTGTTTCTTAATCTGCTGTGCAAAATGTAATATTATGTTCAATTTCAACTTGGCAGGGTCAGTCACCCTTATTCACTAAGCCAACAAGTAATTCAAAGAAAAGCAATTTCCTGATTGTCTGATAAGATGGCAAATCTGTTCCGGTTATGGGCATGATAATTGTTGCTGTCACAGTTATGATTTGCAGACGGTGATCCAATCATAGGGCTTGTTATTCCACTTGTGTCATTATCATGCCCGACAAACAGCAACAATTGGAAATTGGAAAAAGTCCCACGCAGCTGTGGTTTCCCCTCACTCACTGTCATTTTGCCAGCTCCACATATTGATGTTTACAGAGACAGAAAGAGCAGTGTATGACATATAGCTAGTAGCTACTGTACACAAAATGAAACAGATGAGAGGGATGTCATTACCAAGCATTTAGAGCCTTAGCTGTGTTGACAGGCCTGTCGGAATGCTTTTTCAAAACATCAAGACAGGCTATATAGTAGCGTTACACACGGTAGCTGAAAACATTATCCACTACACTGTTAGGCCACTGTTAGGGCGGCAGGTAGCCAAGTGGTACACAGTTAGGGAAGTAACCAAAAGGTCGCTGTGTTGAATACTCGAGCTCAAAAGGGGGAAAATCTGTCAATGTGCCCTTGAGCAAGGCACTTAACCCTAATTGGCTCCAGGGGCACCGAACTACTATGGCTGTAAAAAAAAAATGTTTTCTTTACTCTTATGCAGTGGTGGAAAAAGTATCAGCAAACACGTTTCGGCACTCGATGGTCCCGTTCTGTGAGCTTGTGTGGCCTACCACTTCGCGGCTGAACCTTGTTGCTCCTAGATGTTTTCACTTCCCAATAGTAGCACTTACAGTTGACCGGGGCAGCCTGAGCAGGGCAGAAATTTGACGAACTGACTTGTTGGTATGGTGGCATCCTATGATGGTGCCACATTAAATGTCACTGTAAGGCCATTCTACTGCTAATGTTTGTCTATGGAGATTACATGGCTATATGCTCGATTGTATACATCTGTCCACTAATTTGAAGTGGGGGCCCACATACTATTGTGTATATATTGCATATGTCTATACATTTCAGACTTGATTTTCACTTATTAAAAATGTTTAACCCCTACAAAAATGTCAGTTAATTATAATCTACAAAATCATTCACATTTCCTGGTGCTGCAGGATTATTTTCTTGCTGTAGCAAACTGGCTCAAATTAAGATCCTTCATCTGTAGCAGCAGTTGTAGCCTGTCTTGCTAAAAACCTCTGAAGCTGCTTGACAAGTCTAGGCCATCGTGTTTTTGCAAATGGCTGTTTTAATTTCTCTCTCTCCCTCATCCTCTCCCTCGCTGAGAAACCTTTGCTTTGAAGTGTCAGTTAGTTTTTCTAGGGGGAGGGGGATCGGCTCGCTCCCAGTGGCATGAATGTTAATGTGACTCATTTTCCACTTTCGAGTCCCTCCGGCTGTCAACAGCGTTAGTAGCGGTGGCGGGAGCTATACCGAACAGCGGAGCTCATTAGCCGCAGGGGCCGTTGGGCCGAGTGGCCGTGGAGACAGGCAGCTCGGGCGCTCTCTCTCTCACACACACACACACACACACACACACACACACACACACACACACACACACACACACACACACACACACACACACACACACACACACACACACACACACACACACACACACACACACACACACACACACACACACACACCAATGCCTCCCTGTCTGTCACTCCTCCTTCCTTCAACAAACCCTTCTGAGTCGATTTGCTTAAATTAAGTAGCAACACTTAAACCACAGTGTCGGCCACTTATGCCTTGGCACCGCTTAGCTGTCAGTCATCTCCAGCAGCAGTTACAGGTGTTTAAGAAGCTTTTATCAGGCCTGTCCACAACATGTCACTTCAAGTACAAGATTGTAGTATACTCTCAAATCAAGTGGACAGTGTTGTTTCATATCCTGCTGGCTGGGGGGGAAGGATACTTTTTTTTTTTGTGTGTGTCATAGTTTTACAGGGTTTTATCCTCAGGGTGAATTTACTTTGTGTGGTTTTGAGGTAATAGTCCACACCCACACACATCCAAACACACCTCACGTCTCCTCTAGCTGTCCGTCAAGCTTTTTCCACTTCCTAAAAGAGGCCTATACTTTCTGTAAAAGTTTCCAGTTGTGAAAAGAAGACAAATGAACGTTTTTTTTTTTTCACGAGCACTATGTAAGAGGAGGCCCAGTCCTGCACACACGTACACACACCAACACTGGCCAGGCTGTCTAGGCTTTGATAACTTATCTGCCTCTCACAGTCCTCTCCTTTTACCCTCCCTCTCCACTGCTTTCCGCTCCTTGCTTCCTTCCACAGATGGGGTGAGGAGAAGAGAGCCATCTCTTTCTGGGCTAAGGAAGCCGGTTCCCTTGCGTCATTATTTGGTTATTAAGTGTTAATGTGGAAATCCCAGGCATGTATCGGCCAGAGCTCGAGCTTGTAATGCAGCCATCATCCAGCAGCACACACACAGGCACGCACACAGACAGACACACATGCACGCACACAGACACACACACACATGCACGCACACAGACAGACACACATGCACGCACACAGACACACACACACATGCACGCACACAGACAGACACACACACACACACACAGACACACACACATGCACGCACACAGACACACACACACATGCACGCACACAGACAGACACACAGACACACACACAGACACACACACATGCACGCACACAGACACACACACACATGCACGCACACAGACAGACACACACATGCACGCACACAGACAGACACACAGACACACACACATGCACGCACACAGACAGACACACACACTGGTAAGTGCCAGGTTTCCTGCCAAACTAATAGGCTTTAATAAGACGTATAATTGCCCCCCCTCCCTTTCTGTGATGCAGCCATCCGAGCAGAGAGCCCATAAATATCCATTATGCGTGTTTTGGGACCTGGCTGGGCCAAGATACTCTGTAGATAAACCAGGTAGGAGGAGGAGGAGGATTGGGTCAGGGTTTGGTAAGTTAGGGGCCGGGGAAGATATAGCACATTGTAGTGTATGTTAAGCCTCCACCCCATCCCCCTTCTTTTCCTTCCTTCCCCCCCCATCCTCTTCCTCCTGCTCTCCCTTTTCCCCCTCAAACCCAGAGGTCATGTAGCAGGTGTAGAGGAAATTCCAGCTACGAAGGGCCCATTGACCTAACATTTCAAGGGTCCCTCGCTCTAATCCGGTTTAGGATGAGATAGCAAGGCAGGCAGGGACGCTCTTTGCCAGTGTCTCTCCCCTCTTTCCCTCTCAGTCCCTCCCGCTCTCCCTCCCTCCCCATGCAGCACAATGAGGCCTGTAAGCCCCTGGAGCTCAGAGATTTGTTGGTGGAGTCTGGCTCCTTTCTGGCCATAAATTGCTCCATCTCTACAGATCAGGCCAAGGCTGAGTGGCGACAGCACCTCAGCTCTTTTTCACAGCCTGGGCTAAATCTAAAGCACACTAGCTACATAGTTTAAACAGTGTTTAAAATAACACAAGGGGATGAATCGGTTGGGGCCCCTAGGAGAAAGTAATCCTTAACCCGCAGCCAGTGTGATTTATGGATGGAGTGGCCCTGTTCTCAAGGAGCGATGCGAGCCACTCTTTAACTCCTCCTTATAGAAAAATGTCTGTCTATGTGTCTGTCTGGCTGGCGTGCTGAGCACAGCTCTGCAGGCCTGTTCCTGATCTGCTCCAGCTGTGGAGAGGGAGGGGTTAAGCTCAGGCTCTGCTCTGTTCCATAGAAATGTATCTTGAAAAAGAATGGAAAGTTGTCAACCTTCACTGCCTCTCAACATAAACAGTGCATCATGCTGCTTCCTATGGATCTAAACCCATATGTTTAATAGAATACAGCCAGAAATATTATAAAATGGTAATGACGTGCAGTGCGTGGGGGAAGTGGAACATCTGCCTGAGCCAATAGGCATCCAAGAATGTAGACTAATCATAAACTTCCTGGTTTCATGTGATCATAGTAGAGCCAGTTTAAACATGGCAAAGGAGCTAGTGTTTCTAGAATAAATATTTTCTTAAAACTTGCAGAAGAAGAACTTGGGGGAGAAAAAACATTTAATCTTATTTGGCTCACAACCAAATGATATCGCTGGAAATGTAATGAAGACTTTATGAATAAAAAGTAAGCCAACAACAAAGCCGGCTAGTAACTGTTACTTCGGTGCTTTTCCTTTCCATTTAAAACTCCTTCAGTTCCTCATAGCCTTGAGCGTGCTGCTTGAGCACGCTGCTTTAACACACTGCTTGAGTTCGTTCTTTTCTGGATTGGACTCCCCTTAGTGCCTTACAGTACCTGCCCATCTTGAGCAGTTCTATCACAATCATCATACTGATCTTCTCTTTTGGAGAAGCTGGCTCGTTGCAGATACTGTAGAATAAGATCATCAGACTGACAGTGAATGACACTTCCCTGCGGCTATGTGTTAGAACGGCCCGATGACAGCAGTTTACTAACTTTTATTTACCGAGCCCAGTCTCTCTACGCCCAGCCCCCAGCTCTATTCTGTTCAGTGTTGAGCCAGATTAGCCTGCCAGACATTCGGCTCCGTGCACAGCCCAACACAGCAACAGCACGCAGCACAGCTCAGTACACAGCACAAGCCCAGACCACATCCAGCCAACAACTCAGCCTCTGCCAACGCACAGCCGCTGCCGTCCAAGAAGCGAACAGAGAGGTCTACGATACAGAGAAAGAACGTGAGAGGCACTACAGCCTAGTGGTTAGAGCATTGGGCCAGTAACCGAAAGGTTGCTGGATGGAATCCCCAAGAGGACAAGGTAAAAATCTGTCATTTTGCCCCTGAGCAACCAGTTCCACTGTTCCCTGGGCGCCGATGATGTGGACATCGATTAAGGCAGCCCCCCGCATCTCTCTGATTCAGAGGGGTTGGGTTAAATGTGGAAGACACATTTCAGTTGAGTGCATTCAGTTGTACAAGTGACTAGGTATCCCCTTTCCCCTACTATGTTTGTGTGCATGTGTGCATGCTTGCGTGTGTGCATCTGGGGAGAATAAGTGCTAATGAATTATCTGGCCAATGTAAGGGAGAGAAGAGAAATGTTCTGAATCTGATTTCTGCTGTGTTGAGCAGTTCCTAGAGAGCCTTTGCCACAGCTTTTCATCATCAGATACCCACATCCGCTTTTCCCTGACAGATAGAGACCCTGGATAATAGTCAATATCCCCGCCACTCTTCCGTTCCGGTTCTGCTTTGCTAACGTTATTGTCGACACACACTCCTTTTCCTCCCCATAGCAATCTAGAAATGTCAGTGATTTGTCTCTCATTTCCCATTATCATATCCCACTCCGATAGTGATGGGAAATAGCTGCAGACAGTGGCATTAAATGGAGTGTAATAATTGCGAGAGGGGAATGCGACTTGTGTTAAGGAAGATAAGGCCTCTCATCTCATGTCATCATGACTGCTGTATCACTGCTACGTGCTATCTCATGGCTAATTGACTGTAATGTAATCCTGAGTTACCATATCAGTCCACAGCAGATCATGTCACTATGAATAATAATACCATGGCAACGTTTCATGTCAAGATAAAATGCTTTTAGACTGTCATGATTTGGATTAAGTGGGGGTTGGGGTACTGTAGTGTAGCATACAATACCAGTCAAAAGTTTGGACACAAAAGCCAGGGTTTTTCTGTATTTTTACTATTTTCTACATTGTAGAATAATAGTGAAGACATCAAAACTATGAAAAACACATGGAATCATGTAGTAACCCAAAAAAAATTTAAACAAATAAAAACATTTTATATTTGAGATGCTTCGAAGTAGCCACCATTTGCCTTGATGACAGCTTTGCGCACACTTGGCATTCTCTCAACCAGCTTCATGAGGTTGTCACCTGGAATGCATTTCAATTAACAGGTGTGCCTGGTTAAAAGTTAATTTGTGGAATTTGGTTCCTTCTTAATGCGTTTGGGCCAATCAGTTGGTATACAGGGGTGGTAAACAGAAGATAGCCCTATTTGGTAAAATACCAAGTCCATATTATGGCAATAACAGCTCAAATAAGCAAAGCAAAATGACAGTCCATCATTGCTTTAAGGCATGAAGGTTAGTCAATCTGGAAAATTTCAAGAACTTTGAACGTTTCTTCAAGTGCAGTCGCAAAAACCATCAAGCACTATGATGAAACTGGCTCTCCTGAGGACTGCCACAGGAAAGGAAGACCCAGAGTTATTAGTTATAAGTTCATTAGAGTTAACTGCACCTCAGATTGCAGCCCAAATAAGTACTTCACAGATAGAGTTCAAGTAACAGACACATCTCAACATCAACTGTTCAGAAGAGACTGCGTTAATCAGGCCTTCATGGTCGAATTGCTGCAAAGAAACCACTACTAAAGGACACCAATGAGAAGAAGAGACATGCTTGGGCCAAGAAACATGAGCAATGGACATTAGACTGTTGGAAATCTGTCCTTTGGTCTGATGAGACCAAATTTGAGATTTTTGATTCCAGCCGCCGTGTCTTTGTGAGATGCAGAGTAGGTGAACGGATGATCTCCGCATGTGTGATTCACACAGTGAAGCATGGAGGAGGAGGTGTGAATTCAAGGCATACTAAACCAGCATGGCTACCACAGCATTCTGCAGCGATACGCCATACCATCTGGATTGCGCTTAGTGGGACTATCATTTGTTTTTCAAAAGGACAATGAACCAACACACCTCCAGGCTGTGTATGGGCTATTTTACCAAGAAGGAGAGTAATGAAATGCTGCGTCAGATGACCTGGCCTCTACAATCACCCGACCTCAACCCAATTGAGATGGTTTGGGATGTGTTGAACCGCAGAATCAAATCAAATTGTATTTGTCACATGCGCTAAATACAACAGGTGTAGAATTTACTGTCAAATTCTTTGGAAAAGCAGCCAACAAGTGCTCAGCATATGTGGGAACTCCTTCAAGACTGTTGTAAAAACATTCCAGATGAAGCTGGTGTAGAGAATGCCAAGAGTGTGCAAGGCTGTCATCAAGGTAAAGGGTGGCTACTTTGAAGAATCTAAAATAATAAATATATTTAGATTTGTTTAACACTTTTTTGGTTAGGACATGATTCCATGTGTTATTTCATAGGTTTGATGTCTTCACTATTATTCTACAATGTAGAAAATAATCAAAATAAATAAAACCCCTTGAGTGAGTATGTGTGTTCAAACTTTAGGCTGGTACTGTATATGTCAATTGTTTATTCAATGTTACTATGAAGGATTATAATTCACATTCTTTGCCATAGACTGGGGATCCACAGAGTACTTTTGTGTTGTGTTGTGTTGTAGATTCAGGATGTTAATGTGTCGATTTGTGCGGTGCTGTTTCTGTCTGTTTCTGTTTGTCACTGTCCATTGTGACCAGATTAGGTCTAATCTGTTCAAGCGGGATTTGCCAAGTGCTGTTAGGTGCTTTTTACTCTACTCCAGCGTGTCATGTCATCTCCAGCAACACCGTTTAAATCCCACTCATACACACCCACTTCGCTTAGAGACAAACAGAGCCTGAGAGAAGACAAACAAACACCTGTGGAAATAAAAACCTTCCAGACTTACAAATGCTTCAGGCAAAATAGGCTGCTGTATTCTTTGAAATGCCCCTTCTTTGCATATATGGTGCACAGAGAAAGCATTTTGCTTGTCATAGAGTTCGAATTCAAGGGAACTTTGGGAAGCCCTTTTCAATCCAAGCTGTCATAGTAAAGGATGTATGGCCTGGTATGAGCTAGACTATAAACCTGCTGTCTTATTTTATGTCCTGACTGTGCAGTATGTCACTGTTTACCTAGTATGACCTATGATGCATAGAAAAGGAATCTATTTCATCCATCTTTATGCTTGCTGTGATGTAAACCTCCTGTCTTACTGCGTGTCCTGACTGTCCTGGTGTGATTCAGAGTGATTCTCTCCCTCCCCCCATCCTAACACCAGCCAGGTACCTTGTCACTGGAGATGTGAGCACAGGAATTTATGTGGCAGTTGACCAGACAGATGGACAGAGCCTAGCAGCAGTACCAAACATGTCTTTGTACAGTACAAAATACTGAGGACAGAGAATGTGTTGTTTTATTATGTAGGAATGCAATAGTGTATTGTACTGTAGACTCAACAGATGGTACAGTGGTTAAATGCAGCAAGAGCTGATGAGTCAGATTGCGGCATAGAGTTCCTCTGTTCTCTGATCTCCCTTTGTTTGACCAATCCTTTTGGAAACTACTGCTTCTACAAGCTAGAAACTACAAGCTATAAACTACAAGCTACAA
This sequence comes from Oncorhynchus keta, assembly GCF_023373465.1. Taxonomy (NCBI): domain Eukaryota; kingdom Metazoa; phylum Chordata; class Actinopteri; order Salmoniformes; family Salmonidae; genus Oncorhynchus; species Oncorhynchus keta. Next base: position 25,129,238 of record NC_068432.1, read on the forward strand.
ACTTGAACATTGCTCCTAAAATGCCAACAATAAAAGCAGACCAAAATAAAATGGATAAACGGCTGCAAAGAAACACACAAAGACACAGCCAAGCTGATGATCTACCTGAGATCTCTCAACTACCAGAGCAATCCAGCACACCTGGCGGCTACACCTCCAACCTAGACCTAGCCAAATGTTTTGAGACAACTCTTGAAAAATATTTTCAAGTGGCTGAGGAAAAATCAACGGCACAATTTGGTAGCCTGGAGAACAAGCTGGAGAGTATGAAGGGAATGCTAGTTCAGCATACCGCGGCCATCCAGGGCCTGTGCTCTTGCGGCGCAAAAACTAAAGGCGGCGGTAAACAAGTCAGTGTGACAAAATCGAGAAATTTGACGCAAAATTATCCATGCTTGAGGGCATAAATAAATGGTATCATTTACACGTGATCAAACTGAGAGAAGATGAAAACAACAACGCTCTGGCTTACACGACTGCTAACCTTCTGAGAATGTTGCCATCCCTAGCTGAAGTCATTATTATCTGTCGGGGGATTGTTTGAGCCTTCTTGGGTGCGTGACATCACTCCGAGCCCTTGCCAAACACAAAACATGGCGGACAATTTCTCTCACCTCGGATCTGAAACCAGTAGTAACCACCAACTTCATTGACAGTTATCTTAAAATAAAGAGACATACCTAACATTCCCGCACCCCAATAACATTGTCGAAGAGGGCTTGCTATCTAGCCCGGGTTTGAGACACCGCATACGTTTTCTTATAAACCAGATTAGCTCCTCAGCTAGCAACACTGGCTAGTAACGTTAACAGAGACTGCAGTCTAGGGAGCTCATGGACACATATTCATCATAGGCTTCAGAAGCCAGATGGATATGATTCCACCATGGGCAACAACAACTGGCTAAGCCAGTGTTTTAAGCCAAAAGTGTTTAACTCATAGCTAGTTTATCCAGTGACCACAGCATTTAGAAGGATAAGCTACTGACTGAAATGTAGCTAGCTAGCATGCTGGTCATGCAGTAGACAACAAACAGTTAGTTAATCGTGGATGACAAACGACGACACTAGCTAGAGTTTGGAGCTCATGGGCACACAGGTTACAATAGCCAACTGGTTAGACATGATAACACTCCATGGGCAACAATAACTGGCGACTAGTTTGTTTTCAGATAAATATGTTTAACTCATAGTTAGTTTATCCACTTACCTCCGCATTTGGGAAGACAGCTAAATTACTACAATGTAGCCACTACTAGTAGCCACTACTAGCCACCTAATTAAGTCATTTGGTGCTTGCTGCTCATGCTGGTGAGCAAGCTACCGACGGCTCTGCAGCACATCTGTGTGACGTCACACACCAAGGAAGTCTCAACCAATCACCCAACGTAATTCATGAATATTAATGACTTTGTCTCAATGGGGAGGGCATGGATGTTAACAACACCCGCTTGACAAGCACTACTGTCCAGCAACGGCGTGGGAAGTAGCTACCTAGTACCCAATATCAGGGTGACAGCCACAGTAAGCACACACATACAATACATGAAGCTCTTAGCTTATTCCAACATATTTAATTTAGTTTATGACTGTGATGGATTTAAAGAGCCTATGATGAATTATAGGCATTTCAAGGTGGACCCAAAGGATTCGATCTTTGTTGGATGAGGTTTAAGGGGACACTTTTAAGGTGACCCCCAATTAACACAAAGCTTTGGTAGTAATAGGCTACTTTTCTTTCTTTCTTTTAACAAAGCTATTGAAACCATGTCATATTATAGGTCTTAATGTATCATCATGCCTATTATAATAAATGTTTCCCTTCTGAGAGTTCTTCTTCTTCATGACAACGATTACATATTTTGGGGTAGGGGGTTGTAGGATGGGTAGTTTCATTCACACCTTATTTTCGTGGTGGACTAGGCCTATACTGATGCTACTCCTCAAATGTGATAGTCCTGCGTTGATGCTACTCCTCACCTTTGATAGTCCTGCGTTGATGCTACTCCTCACCTTTGATAGTCCTGTGTTGATGCTACTCCTCACCTTTGATAGTCCTGTGTTGATGATACTCCTCACCTTTGATAGTCCTGTGTTGATGATACTCCTCACCTTTGATAGTCCTGCGTTGATGATACTCCTCACCTTTGATAGTCCTGTGTTGATGCTACTCCACACCTTTAATAGTCCTGCGTTGATGCTACTCCTCACCTTTGATAGTCCTGCGTTTATGATACTCCTCACCTTTGATAGTCCTGCGTTGATGCTACTCCGCACCTTTGATAGTCCTGCGTTGATGCTACTCCTCACCTTTGATAGTCCTGCGTTGATGCTACTCCTCACCTTTAATAGTCCTGCGTTGATGCTACTCCTCACCTTTGATAGTCCTGTGTTGATGCTACTCCTCACCTTTGATAGTCCTGCGTTGATGCTACTCCTCACCTTTTATATTCCTGCGTTGATGCTACTCCTCACCTTTGATAGTCCTGCGTTTATGATACTCCTCACCTTTGATAGTCCTGTGTTGATGCTACTCCTCACCTTTGATAGTCCTGCGTTGATGCTACTCCTCACCTTTGATAGTCCTGCGTTTATGATACTCCTCACCTTTGATAGTCCTGCGTTGATGCTACTCCTCACCTTTGATAGTCCTGCGTTTATGATACTCCTCACCTTTGATAGTTCTGCGATGATGATACTCCTCACCTTTGATAGTTCTGCGTTGATGCTACTCCTCACCTTTGATAGTTCTGCGTTGATGCTACTCCTCACCTTTGATAGTCCTGTGTTGATGATACTCCTCACCTTTGATAGTCCTGCGTTGATGCTACTCCTCACCTTTGATAGTCCTGCGTTTATGATACTCCTCACCTTTGATAGTCCTGCATTGATGCTACTCCTCTCCTTTGATAGTCCTGCATTGATGATACTCCTCACCTTTGATAGTCCTGCGTTGATGATACTCCTCACCTTTGATAGTCCTGCGTTGATGATACTCCTCACCTTTGATAGTCCTGCGTTGATGCTACTCCTCACCTTTGATAGTCCTGCGTTGATGATACTCCTCACCTTTGATAGTCCTGCGTTGATGCTACTCCTCACCTTTGATAGTCCTGCGTTGGTCCTACTCCTCACCTTTGATAGTCCTGCGTTGATGATACTCCTCACCTTTGATAGTCCTGCGTTGATGCTACTCCTCTCCTTTGATAGTCCTGCGTTGATGATACTCCTCACCTTTGATAGTCCTGCATTGATGATACTCCTCACCTTTGATAGTCCTGCGTTGGTGCTACTCCTCACCTTTGATAGTCCTGCGTTGATGATACTCCTCACCTTTGATAGTCCTGCGTTTATGATACTCCTCACCTTTGATAGTCCTGCGTTTATGATACTCCTCACCTTTGATAGTCCTGCGTTGATGCTACTCCTCACCTTTGATAGTCCTGCGTTGATGATACTCCTCACCTTTGATAGTCCTGCGTTTATGATACTCCTCACCTTTGATAGTCCTGCGTTTATGATACTGTCATGGAAGTCCTGCATTGATGCTACTTCACCTTTGATAGTCCTGCGTTGATGATACTCCTCACCTTTGATAGTCCTGGAGTTTGATACTCCTCACCTTTGAAGTCCTGCGTTTATGAAAATAGTCCTGTTGATGCTATTCACCTTTGATAGTCCTGCGTTGATGATACTCCTCACCTTTGATAGTCCTGCGTTTATGATACTGATAGTCCTGAGATGATACTACCTTTGATAGTCCTGCATTGAATTAAAGTCCTGCGTTGATAACCCTCACCTTTGATAGTCCTGCGTTTATATACAAAAAGTCCTGAGGGATGCTAGTTACCTTGATAGTCCTGCGTTGATGATACTCCTCACCATAGTCCTTTCAGTGCACCATAGTCCTCAGATGATACTCCTCACCTTTGATAGTCAAAGATTCTGTCATGGAATGCGTAGGGCTTACATTCAAAATTGTTGAATGAAAAGAAAATAACAATGGTCTCGGTCTATGCACCAAACCTTTTTGACATGACATTTTATGAGGAACTAACCACGTTAATGCTTGACTTGTCTGACATCAGCCTAATCATAGGTGGCAACTTTAATGCTGTCTGGTTTAACTGAAGGAAGATAACAGTGACTCAGCTCTGAGAAAATAGGCTAATGATTGTGCTGTCATCGATTTCTGGTGTACTGCAAATCCATCTGCCAGAGAATTGACCTTTTTCTCATCATGGCATAGAACATTTTCCTGTATAGATTATATTTTTCCTTCCAAGCATCTAATTGGGAAGTCAACTGACATTGATCTATTTTCTATGGGACCGTCAGATCACTGAGCAGTTATTTGTAAAATGTTGCTCACTGGTGGCAAAACTCGAGATCCCCGTTGGAGCTTCAATTTAACCCTACTGCAGAATGAATCATTCATAAAAGAAATGGAAGAGCAATTAAATGAATTTATAAGTATTAAACTATCTGTGAAGGATCCTTGCCTGTTGTGGGATGCTGTAAAAGGCTTTATAAGAGATACAAGCATTGCATACACATCTAATCTGAACAAAACACGATATTATACAATATCCAGGAATTACAAAGCAAAATAGCGGTCCTTGAACAGAATATGCCCTCGAACACCACATCCTCTTTAATTCTACAGCGAGAGCTACTGACAAAGAACTCAACGAGTTACTCAGACACCGATCAGATTTCCTTATACATGGAACAATTTCGACTTACAATTACCCCCGCTGTTCCTGCTGTTACTGCCACACCCTTTTGTCAATGTATCCAGTCTATTGTGTTTAGTAAATGGATCTAACATTTTTTGGGGTAGAAAAACAATATTGTGTGGTCATCCTCACAAGTTAAGCCAGTCCTCCATGAAAAGCAATAAAGTTGGTTTGAGCAACCTAATGCTTCAACCCAACTCTTCTCGAATAGTTCAACAATTGGCAGCTCTCTGAGAGGGCTATCCCTATGGTGCAGTTCTCATATGAAGACTGGGCTAGTAATGGGCTAGTAATTCAAATGTTGTGAGAACCCTAACAAAATAAACATATAGAGATGTTTTCTAATTGTATTAATTAGTGACATTCACCATTAAACCCAACCCAATACCATTACAATTGCTAAACACTATAGTGTGTATTTATTTGTTCAACAGGAACGGTCTCACTAATCCAGACCTTTTTTAAAGGGAATAAGCTACACACACAGGAGCCATTTCCTGGACACTGTCGTGTCTTTACTATCATTAACTGAAGACTGATATTTTTTATCAAAGATTCTCTGTAATTAGTTATTACGCGATTAGACTGATTAATCATGTAACCGTAATTACTAGGAAGTCGGGGCACCAAGGAAAAATATTCAGATTACAAAGTTATCATTTCCTAAAATAACTTTTCAGATATTTTACCTGATCAATTCGTCTTCGAATTAATGAATTATTTACTTTACCTCACATTAGTCTCATTCCAAAGGTCGTAAATTGTCGGTTATATGCACGAACCCAGTCTTCACTATGAGTCATCCATACATCAATTGTCTTAAATCATTTATTTATTACTAACTAAGTAATTCACAGAAATGCATAAACAAACAAACAAACAAACAATTTAAATGTGGTTACATGAAATGATAGGAGAATGTGCTCTAGTGGGCTAAACCGACATGGCGGCTTGTTAGACAAAAGGGGAAGTGGGGGTCGACTAAGAAGTCACTACAGAGTGATAATTATAACAATTTAAATGCTAATCCTTTACACATGAACGCTCACTCATTCGGGAACAATTGCAATCAATATATACAGTGCCTTGCGAAAGTATTCGGCCCCCTTGAACTTTGCGACCTTTTGCCACATTTAAGGCTTCAAACATAAAGATATAAAACTGTATTTTTTTGTGAAGAATCAACAACAAGTGGGACACAATCATGAAGTGGAACGACATTTATTGGATATTTCAAATTTTTTTAACAAATCAAAAACTGAAAAATTGGGCGTGCAAAATTATTCAGCCCCTTTACATTCAGTGCAGCAAACTCTTGTATTATTATTTACTTATTTTGTTTTCTTGTCTTTTCTGCATGTTCAAATACATTACTGCCAATATATAATATAATATAGTGCCTTCAGAAAGTATTCATGCCCCTTGAATTATCCCACATTTTGTTGTATTACAACCTGAATTCAAAATGGATTCAATGTTTTTTCTCACCCATCTACACACAATACAAAGTGAAAACATGGTTTTAGACATTTTTGCAAATGTATTTAAAATGAAATACAGAAATATCTCATTTACATAAGTATTCACACCTCTTTGCTATGACACTCCAAATTGAGCTCAGGTGCATCCAATTTCCTTTGATCATCCTTGAGATGTCACTACAACTTGATTGTATTTGCCAATTCAACTGTTTGGATTTAGAAAGAAATAATCCTTCCTATGTCAGGCCCCACAGTTGACAGTGCATCTCAGAGAGATGAGGCATACAGTACCAGTCAAAAGTTTGGACACACCTACTCATTTATTTTTACTATAACTATCTCAATTGGGTTGAGGTCGGGGGATTGTGGAAACCAAGTCATCTGATGCAGCACTCCATCACTCTCCCTCTTGGTCAAATAGCCCTTACACAGCCTGGAGGTGAGTTGGTTCATTGTCCTGCTGAAAAACAAATCTCAAATTTAGACTCATCAGACCAAAGGACAAATTTCCACCGGTCTAATGTCCATTTCTCGTGTTTCTTGGCCCAAGCAAGTCTCTTCTTCTTATTGGTGTCCTTTAGTGGAGGTTTCTTTGCAGTTTCTTTGCAGTCTCCTCTGAACAGTTAATGTTGAAAAGTGTCTGTTACTTGAACTCTGTGAAGCATTTATTTGAGCTGCAATTTCTGAGACTGGTAACTCTAATGAATGTATCCTCTGCAGCAGAGGTAACTCTGGGTCTTCCTTTCCTGTGGTGGTCCTCATGAGAGACAGTTTCATCATAGCGCTTGGTTTTTGTGACAGCATTTGAAGAAATTTTCTGAATTGACTGACCTTCATTTTTGTATTCCTTTTATTTGATTTACAATGATGCCTACGCTGGCTGCTGAATCCCCCAAAAAACATTTACACTGCATTTAAGCCCTGCCACAAAAGGACCAGCTGACATCATGTCAGTGATTCACTCGTTAACACAGGTGTGAGTGTTGACAAGGCTGGAGATCACTCTGTCATGCTGATTGAGTTCAAATAACAGACTGGAAGCTTCAGAAGGAGGGTGGTGCTTGGAATCATTGTTCTTCCTCTGTCAACCATGGTTTCCTGCAAGGAAACACGTGCCGTCATCATTGCTTTGCAGAAAAAGGGCTTCACAGGCAAGGATATTGCTGCCAGTAAGATGGCACCTAAATCAACCATTTATCAGATCATCAAGAACTTCAAGGAGATCGGTTCAATTGTTGTGACGAAGGCTTCAGGGCACCCAAGAAAGTCCAGCAAGCGTCAGGACTGTCTCCTAAAGTTTATTCAGCTGTGGGATTGGGGCACCACCAGTACAGAGCTTGCTCAGGAATGGCAGCAGGCAGGTGTGAGTGCATCTGCACGCACAGTGAGGCAAAGACTTCTGGAGGATTGCCCGGTGTCAAGAAGGGCAGCAAAGAGGCCACTTCTCTACTGGAAAAACATCAGGGACAGACTGATATTCTGCAAAAGGTACAGGGATTGGACTGCTGAGGACTGGAGTAAAGTCATTTTCTCTGATGAATTCCCTTTCCGATTGTTTGGGGCATCCAGAAAAAAGCTTGTCCGGAGAAGACAAGGTGAGCGCTACCATCAGTCCTGTGTCATGCCAACAGTAAAGCATCCTGAGACCATTCATGTGTAGGGTTGCTTCTCAGCCAAGGAAGTGGGCTCACTAACAATTTTGCCTAAGAACACAGCCGTGAATTAAGAATGGTACCAACACATCCTCCGAGAGCAAGTTCTCCCAACTATCCAGGAACAGTTTGGTGACGAACAATGCATTTTCCAGCATGATGGAGCACCTTGCCATAAGGCAAAAGTGATAACTAAGTATCTCGGGGAACAAAACATTGATATTTTGGGTCCATGGCCAGGACACTCCCCAGACCTTAATCCCATTGAGAACTTGTCGTCAATCCTCAAGAGGCGGGTGGACAAACAAAAGCCCACAAATTCTGACCAACCTCAAGCATTGATTATGCAAGAATGGACTGCCATCAGTCAGGATGTGGCCCAGAAGTTAATTGACAGCATGCCATGGCAGATTGCAGAGGTCTTGAAAAAGAAGGGTCAACACTGCAAATATTGACTTTTTGCATCAACTTCATGTAATTGTCAATAAAAGCCTTTGACACTTATGAAATGCTTGTAATTATACTTCAGCATTCCATAGTAACATCTGACAAAAATATCTAAAGACACTGAGGCAGCAGACTTTGTGAAAATTAATATCTGTGTCATTCTCAAAAATTTTGGCCACAACTGTATAGCTGAGGAGGGCATAAAAAATGTCTAGAGTGTTTAAAGTTTACAAGAGCACAGCGGTCTCCATCATTGGGAAATGTAAAAAACAAATATGTAACTACTCAGACTTGAACTAGAGCTGGCCGTCAGACCAAACTTAGCAACCGGGCTATAAGGACCATGGTCAGGGAGATGACCAAGAACCCAATGACCACTCTGACAGAACTACAGAGTTCCTTGGCTGATATGTGAAAACCTGCCAGAAGGAGAACAGTCTCTCCAGCACTTCACCAATATGGGCTTTATAGGAGAGTGGCCAGATGGAAGCCACTCCTGAGAAAAAGGCACATAACAACACTCCTGGAGTTTGTAAAAAGGCACGTTGTAAGGGTTTTCCTGTGGTGAAGTAGAGGCGGACCAAAATTCAAAAAATGCAGCGTGGTGGTTATTCATGTTCTTTAATGAAATAACTAACAAAACAATAAATGTGCGAAAACCAAAAACAGTCCTATCTGGTGCAAACACAGAGACAGGAACAATCACCCACAAACACACAGTGAAACCCAGGCTACCTAAGTATGATTCTCAATCAGAGACAACTAATGACACCTGCCTCTGATTGAGAACCATACTAGGCCGAAACATAGAAATACCCAAAACCTAGAAAAACAAACAGACTGCCCACCCAACTCACGCCCTGACCATACTAAATAAATACAGAACAAAGGAAATAAAGGTCAGAACGTGACACACGTGAAAGACTGAGATAATAAGGCAAAATATTATGTGGTCTGATGAGACTAAAATGTTATTATTTGGCCTGAATGCAAAGCGCTATGTCTGGAGAAAACCAGGCACACCTCATCACCCGTCTATGGGGATGCTTTTCAGCGGCAGGGACTGGGAGACTGTTACAGATAGATGAAACAATGAATACAGGAAAATACAGGAAAATTCTTTATGATAACCTGCCTCAGAGAGAAAAAGACCTTACACTAGGCCTAAGATTTCTGTTTCAACAGGACAATGACCCAAATCATAAAACAAAAGCAACGCTGGAATGGAATCAGAACAAGAATGTGAATGTCCTTGAGTGGCTCAGACAAAGCCCAGACTTGAATCCCTTTGAAAATCTGTGAAAAGATTGAAGATTGCTTTTCTCTGCCGCTCCCCATCTAACATAACAGAGTTTGAGAAAATCTGCAGGGAAGAATGGGAGAAAATCCCCAAATCCAGATGTGTAAAGCTAATACAGACGACTCAAAGCTGGAATGCCGCCAAAGGTGCTTCTGCAAAGTATTGACTCGGGTGTGAATACTTATGTAAATGAGATTCCTGTATTTCATTTTCAATAAACTGGCAAACATTTCTAAAAACATATTTTCAATTTGTAATTTTGGGGTATTGTGTGTAGATGGTTTATATATATATATATATAATTTAATCCACACAACACAACAAAATGGAATGTGGAGAGTGTCACAGTATGATGCATTTTTCATCAGTTGATGAGGAGCGCATTGTGCTGTGGTGCTTCTGTGCTTTCAGGGTTCTGTATCTTGGGGACTTGGTTGCTGGCATGCGGGGAATTTTGGTGTCGGCAGTGGACTGATGAGGCAAATGCTGGGATGGTTTTTGGCTGGTACTTTCCTTTAAGCGTGCAAAGCTGATGGCCAATCTTGATGCATCTCTTTTGTAAAACCACACTATCATTATGAATGATACTGTATTATGAACTACTATGTCTATTCACTATGTGTATGTATACCTGTTAACCAACCAGAATCAACCATTTAAAAAAGGCAGCCAGAGCTACAAAGTAGTATTTTTCTTTAAATGTTTCTTCCAGATCTAAATTCCATTACTTCACCAAACGAACACCATGATGATGATGATGATACACTTCTTCTGTCTTAATTTCATAGTTGAGTTGATCAAGTTGTTTAGATGGACAATCTCTAGACCACCTTTACTCCACACACAGAGATGTGTACAAATCTCGCCCTCCATTTGGAAAATCTGACCATGATTCTATCCTCCTAATTCCTGTTTACAAGCAAAAACTACAGCAGGAAGTACCAGTGACTCAATACAGAAGTGGTCAGATGACACGGATGCTACGCTACAGGACTGTTTTGCTAGCACAGACTGGAATATGTTTCGGGATTCATTCAATGGCATTGAAGAGCACCTCAGTCACCGGCTTCATCAATAAGTGCATCAACGACATTGTCCCTACAGTGACCGTACGTACATATCCCAACCAGAAACCATGGATTACAGGCAACATCCGCACCGAGCTAGAGCTAGAGCTAACACGTTCAAGGTGTGGAAAACTAATCTGGATGCTTATAAGCAATCCCGCTATGCCCTCAGACGAACCATCAAACAGGCAAAGCTTCAATACAGGACTAAGATGGAATCCTACTACACCGGCTCGATGCTCGTAAGATCTGGCAGGGCTTGAAAACTATTACAGACTACAAAGGAAAACCCAGCCGCGAGCTTCCTAAATGCCCATCTGGTAGGCTTGCTTCGAGGCAAGCAACACGGAAGCATGCATGAGAACACCAGCTGGTCCGGACAACTGTGTGATCCCGCTCTCCATAGCCGATGTGAGCGAGACCTTTAAACAGGTCAACATTCACGTGTACTCAGAGCATGCGCGGACCAACTGGTAAGTGTCTTCACTGACATTTTCAACCTCTCCCTGACCGATTCTGTAATACCTACATGTTTCAAGCAGTCCCTGTGCCCAAGAAGGCTTAGGTGACCTGCCTAAATGACTACCGCCCCGTAGCACTCACGTCGGTATCTATGAAGTGCTATGAAAGGCTGGTCATGGCTCACTTCAACAACATCATCCCGGAGACCCTAGACTCACTCCAATTTGCATACCGCCCCAATAGATCCACAGATGACACAATTGCACTCCACACTGCCCTTTCCCACCTGGAGAAAAGGAACACCAATGTGAGAATGCTGTTCATTAACCACATCTTAGCATTAAACAGCGTTTTTTATTTTGTACTTTTTTACCCCAGTCTTGTCCCATCGCTTCATCTCCCGTACGGACTCTGGAGAGGCGAAGGTCGAGAGCCATGTGTCCTCCGAAACATGACACTGCCAAGCCGCACTGCTTCTTAACACACTGCTAGGAAACACCGACGTGTCGGAGGAAACACTATACAACTGTTGACCAAAGTCAGCTTGCATGCGCCCGGCCCTCACCAAGGAGTCGCTAATACTTAATGGGTCAAGGACATCCTGGCCAGCCAAAACCTACCTGAACAACGCTGGGCCAATTGTCTCCCGGTCACGGCAGGCTGCGACACAGCCAGGGATCAAACCCGGGTCTGTAGTAGCCTTAGACCGCTGCACCACTCGGGGTGCCAGTAAATATTTTCTTAACTCTATTTTTATTAAAACTGCATTGTTGGTTAAGGGCTTGTAAGTAAGCATTTCGCTGTAAGGTCTACTACACCTTTTGTATCCTGCGCATGTGACATTTTTGTTTGATTTGATTACTTTTTATGAGGGAGTGATGGGAATCCAAAGTATGAACACTGATTGAAAAAATAAATCATCATCATGAATCAAACAACTCCTGAAAGAGTCTTATCTAATTATAATTAGACTTTTAGCACAAAGTTATCCTGCAGCTAATCCCCCCCCTTCATGTACCTTAGTTCACAGTGGCATAAGGCTGTGATAACACAGGCAGCACAATTCTGATATTTTTGGCACTAATTGGTCTTTTGACCAAACTTATATTTTGCCAGTGATTGGACAAACGATCAGAATTGGGCTGCCTGTGTAAACACAACCTTTTTAGTGCTCCACTGACTGTGTGACCATTTCACCTCCACACACTCGGGTCCCAGGGGTCAGGTGAGAAGTTTATGCCCTGTGACCTTGAGCTATATCTCCTAAACTTCTCTTTCTCAATTTAATTCAAATGGTTCTCTCTCTCTCTCTCTCTCTCTCTCTCTGTGTCTCGGTCTCTCTCTCACTCGCTCTCCCCAGTTTTAATAAAATACATTTGTATTTGTCACATGCGCCAAATTCAACAGGTGTAGACTTTACTGTGAAATACTTACCTACAAGCCCTTTCCCAATAATGCAGTGTAAAAAAAGGAAATATAGTAACACAATAAAACAACAATAACGAAGCTGTATAGAAGGAGTACCGGTACCAAGTCAATGTGCTGGGGGTATGAGGTAGTTGAGGTGATTGAGGTATTTACATGTAGGAATGGGGTAAAAGTGACACATGAAGCTTAAAGTTGCACTATGCAGAAATCGCTCCAACATCTTCCTGGTTGCTAAAACTAATAGTTTGCCTAATTTCAGTTTGTGACAAAATAAGATAGTATAGTGTAGAGAATCATTGTACCATATAAACCGCTGTGAAATATATTTTCTATAAACAAAAATATTGTTGTTTCAGCTGTTTGAAGCTGTTGTACAAAACCGAAAGTAAAAGACTCCAAAACAAAACATAAGAGCGGTAAGCATAGAAATAGCTGGTCAGGTCGCCCAAGAAATTACATTCAGCCACTTTAAGGAATATGTTCCCATCTAAAGTGGCACAATACAATGTCCAAGAGAAGAGATGCCTCGACAAGCTTTCTCCCAGACCCAGACACAACCAGTACAGACAGGAAAGTTGACTCGCTTCCAGGATGGAAAAAGTACAGCAGCAGCACCGAGTTGATGTCTGCTATTTTTAGGAAGTAAATTGGACTGTGAGCTCTGTGGAATGTAATGTATGTGAGTGTAGTCTGGGTGGGATTTAAGTGATAATTTGGCACCCTCTGCTGCTAGCTGGAGAGAATGCCGGCGTGGAGGTGGAATTTTGATTGCCGTCCAAGGAGGAACTGGTCATTCACCAGGGTTCCTTCTAGTGGTGGAACACACTTATTTCTCTTCCCTCCCTCCCACCATTTTTCTGTCTGTCTATCTAAAAAGTTATCTCTCTCCCTTCCTCTGTCAATCTCTCTCTTTCTGTAATGCTCCTGTGTTATTTCAGAGCCAATTTGCTCTACTGTTCCCAGATGCTGTGCTGTTTCCAGCTCCCTGGTGCTAATCATGCTAAGGCTAAAATATGACCCACCACCTGGATTTGGTCCCATGTAGCAACATTTGAAATGGTGTTTTTTTTATACATTAGATAGAAGTAGAGACTTCGACCTAGAAAATGGTATATCACACACTGCACTTGAGGAACAATGGGAAATTAATTATACTTTGAAAGTTGATAAACGTGTCACCCCACTTTTGAGAAAATGCCCTGTGAATGTTTTGGTACAAATACTTCAGAGTTCTTCTGTGTCTACACCTATTCAGCATCATTCACACCCTCTTAAGCCTTAGCCCCATCCATCTCTGTGAATCTAAGGATTCACAGTGAAGTAAACAACCAAAGATTTCAAGACGAAAAGTGGTGAAAGTATACTGAACAAAACTATAAATGCAACATGTAAAGTGATGGTGCCATGTTTTATGAGCTGAAATAAAATATAATTTAATGTTAATTTCTCTACCATAAGCCAAGTCTGACGTCTTTTAGTGAATTTGGCAGTACGTCCAACTGGCCTCAACCGCAGACCACGTGTAACCACGCCAGCCCAGGACCTCCACATCCGTCTACTTCACCTGCAAGATCGTCTGAGACCAGCTACCAAGACAGCTGATGAAACTGTGGGTTTGCACAACCAAATAATTTCTGCACAAGCTGTCAGAAACCATCTCAGGGAAGCTCATCTTGTCATCCTCACCAGGATCTTGACATGACTGCAGTTTGGCGTCGTAACCAACTTCAGTGGGCAAATGGTCACTTTTGATGGCCATTGGCACGCTGTAAAAGTGTGCTCTTCACAGATGAATCCAGGTTTCAACGGTACAGGGCAGATGGCATTGTGTTGGCAAGTAGTTTGCTGATGTCAACGTTGTGAACAGAGTGCCACATGGCGGCGGGGGGGTTTACGGTATGGGCAGGAATAAGCTACGGACAACGAACACAATTGCGTTTTTATCAATGGCAATTTGAATGCACAGAGATACTGTGACGAGATCCTGATGCCCACTGTCGTGCTATTCATCCACCGCTATCACCTCATGTTTCAGCATGATAATGCATGGCCCCATGTCGCAAGGATCTGTACACAATTCCTGGAAACTGAAAATGTCTCAGTTCTTCCATGGCCATACTCACCAGACATGTCACCCATTGAGCATGTTTGGGATGCTTTGGATCGACGTGTACAACAGCCAATAATCAGCAACATTGCACAGTCATTGAAGAGGAATGGGACAACATTCCACAAGCCACAATCAACAGCCAGATCAACTCTATGCAAAGAAGATGTCTCGCTGCATGAGGCAAATGGTGGTCACACCTGATACTGACAGGTTTTCTGATACACTCTGTTACGAACAGATGCATAGCTGTATTCCCAGTTATGTGAAATCCATAGATTAGGGCCTAATGAATTTATTTCAATTGACATGAATTAATCATATGAACTGAAATTGTTGCATTTATATTTTTGTTCCGTGTAGTGGCAAAAGGTAGTAGTAAAAATACACTATCTAGTCCTTGGCCTATATCCTAATCTGACTTTGGTGCAGGTCGTGTTGTTCTTCACATTACTGTCTGTGCTAAACACACACTATATCAAATAAAATCCATGTTTATTTGTCACATGGACAGGATACAGAAGGTGTAAACGGTACAGCGAAATGGTTCCTGTTTGAACGCGGCAATACTACCATGCATGAATCAGCAGGTAGCTAAAGCTAAACAAAGAAACGTCCTCTCACTGTCAACTGTGTTTATTTTCAGCAAACTTAACGTGTAAATATTTGTATGAACATAACAATATTCAACAACTGAGACATAAACTGAACAAGTTCCAGACATGTGACTAACAGAAATTGAATAATGTGTCCCTGAATAAAGGGTGTGACATAATCAAAAGTAACTGTCAGTATCTGGTGTGGCCACCAGCTGCATTAAGTACTGCATTGCATCTCCTCCTCATGGACTGCACCAGATTTGCCAGTTCTTGCTGTGGGATGTTACCACACTCTTCCACCAAGGCATCTGCAAGTTTTTGGACAATTCTGTGGGCAATGGCCCTCTCCCTCACCCTCCAATCCAACAGGTCCCAGACCTGCTCAATGGGATTGAGATCCGGACTCTTCGCTGGCCATGGCAGGACACAGTCATTCCTGTCTTGCAGGAAATCACTCACAGAACGAGCAGTATGGCTGGTGGCATTGTCATGCTGGAGGGTCATGTCAGGATGAGCCTGCAGGAAGGGTACCACATGAGGGAGGAGGATGTCTTCCCTGTTACCCACAGCGTTGAGATTGCCTGCAATGACAACAAGTTCAGTCCGATGATGCTGTGACACACCGCCCCAGACCATGACGGACCCTCCACCTCCAAATCAATCCTGCTCCAGAGTACAGGCCTCGGTGTAACACTCATTCCTTCAACGATAAACGTGAATCCGAATGAACATCACCCCTGGTGAGACAAAACCGTGACTCTTCAGTAAAGAGCACTTTTTGCCAGTCCTGTCTGGTCCAGCGACGGTGGGTTTGTGCCCATAGGCCACGTTGTTGCTGGTGATGTCTGGTGAGGACCTGTCCATCCTCTCTCAGCCTAGATGCGGACAGACTGAGCACTGATGGAGGGATTGTGCGTTCCTGGTGTAACTCGGGCAGTTGTTGTTGCCATCCTGTACCTGTCTCGCTGGTGTGATGTTCGGATGTACCGATCCTGTGCAGGTGTTGTTACACGTGGTCTGCCACTGCGAGGACGATCAGCTGTCCGTCCTGTCTCCCTGTAGTACTGTCTTAGGCGTCTCATAGTACGGACATTGCAATTTATTTCCCTGGCCACATCTGCAGTCCTCATGCCACCTTGCAGCATGCCTAAGGCACGTTCATGCAGATGAGCAGGGACCCTGGGCATCTTTCTTTTGGTGTTTTTCTGAGTTGGTAGAAAGGCCTCTTTAGTGTCCTTAGTTTTCATAACTGTGACCTTAATTGCCTACCATCTGTAAGCTGTTGTGTCTTAACGACCGTTCCACAGGTGCATGTTCATTAATTGTTTATGGTTCATTGAACAAGCATGGGAAACAGTGTTTAAACCCTTTACAAATAAGATCTGTGAAGTTATTTGGATTTTTACTAATTATCCTTCAAAGGCAGGGTCCTGAAAAAGGGACGTTTCTTTTTTTGCTGAGTTTAGGTTCAATGTTAGATAGCTAGCTAACATTAGGCTATCACTAGCAATGCAAATTAATTTCTAATATACAAACAATATTACTGCACAGATCATACACATAACGTTAGCTAGCGAGCCAGCCAGCTACCATTAGCTAACAGTATGCTTTAACTTGCAATGAAAACGACTTTCTGAAAAACGTTTTATACGTTTCTGAAACGTAAAATATCTGAAAATGTATGTATAAAGCCCTTTTTACATCAGCAGATAGTGGATCATACTTTGGCTTCCCAACATAAGAGGTTATATAAGACATAATTAGTATTGTAAATGTATTCTTCTGACTGTATTTATTTTGAACAGTGAGAGGTCGAAGGCTCACGGTTCATCAAGACAGGCATAATATTCTGGTTTTAAATTGAATCATCGTTGCCTTTTAACTTGCCTTTTAACTAATTTGGCATCAAACTGGTATATTTAGCCTAGGCAGGCCTTGATGGAAGCGCCTCAAGTCTCTCTTCTCTCCCCCTGTGTTGACCCGTTTAGGGCAGGTTGAGAATGCAGCTTTTCTACTTCTCCTCAGAGACCAGGTATCCCCTCTAGCCATACAATGCAGATACTGAAAGTCTGTTGGAAGAAATGTTGTAAAAACACAAGCTGAGCAGCGGGGTGTGTGTGTGTGTGTGTGTGTGTGTGTGTGTGTGTGTGTGTGTGTGTGTGTGTGTGTGTGTGTGTGTGTGTGTGTGTGTGTGTGTGTGTGTGTGTGTGTGTGTGTGTGTGTGTGTGTGTGTGTGTGTGTGTGTGTGTGTGTGTGAGATCTGGGAGCTATCAGAAGCCGTTAGAGGGCATACAGCACTTGCTCTTTTTTCATTCTCCTTCTCTCCTCCACACAGCCTGTGGCCTGCCCTCCTTCCATCCCTCTCCTCCTGATACATTCATCCTGTCAATGCTAAACATGTAGTTCACGGGTTCTGGATCAATAGTGCTCGGCAACCATAACTAGGAGATGTCTCGGCCTCCACCAATCGGCTGTAATGTGATGGCAGTTGCTAAGGAGCCTGGTCTATGGTGCAGACTATATTTTATACATGAGGTTTGAGGGTTTTAATGTTGCTGCTGCCCACACTAAGGGCCCCCGTGTGTGTTGTAGTAATTGCCAACAGAATGGATAAGTGTCCTCTCTGTGCCCTGAAATCATGTTTTATTGCACTGAGGTCGTTATGATCTGTGTTAAGCTGATTTATTTATCTATGTCTGGAGAGTGGGTCAGGACAGGGGCTCCCAACCTGTGGTCCGGGGACCCCTGGGGGTCCACAAAGATGACCTAGGGGGTTCTCGTTAAGGATCCAAAGATAAGCTATTTAACGCTCATACAAATTTTCACTCAGACTAATAGTCTGATTATTTTTGTTATGAAAGTAAATGTGTCAACTCGTGGGAGAAAAAAAGGAATTTGTCCTGTTTGCTGGTGTGTGAAATGAGAGGTGTAGCTGTGTAGTGGGTCAGTGGGCTTTAAAGCTGTCTGTCTCTACATGGGCTTTGCTTTGTCATGGCCACTTATTTGGAACTGAAAATTCAAGGCTCCAATTCTGATTATTTGTATATATTTTGTCCTTGGCTGAGATAGATTTGCGCAACAGACTGTGCTTAATCCCTGGAGATATTTATGTGTTCGTTCCAAGACACACACATGCACGTACGGCACATGCATGCACACACACAAACACATGCGTGCAAGCAGGATCTCCCACGTACAGACAGACAGACAGACAGACAGACAGACAGACAGACAGACAGACAGACAGACAGACAGACAGACAGACAGACAGACAGACAGACAGACAGACTCCTATCAGTTGAGCGGTACTACTGTCTGTACTAACCCAGTCTGTACATTACCTCAGTTCTCGCTATATCTCAGCAAGTCAGAGCTGGGCTAACAGGCCAGACTCCAACACACATGTGGCTTGAGTTAGCTTCCCCCGAGATAACTTTAGGACTTGGTTCATGCTGGAAAATGTCTGCTCTGCTTGTGTGTGTGGAAGTTATGTCTTATTTGTTACATGAGTTATGCTGCTCTAGAGTTATGCTGCTCTAGCTCCTACAGGTGGTCCCACTTCTCCACTTTGTCATCATGTCAGCTATACAAGGTCTGGAATGTGGCAGACTCTCACTCTCTGTTTTCCATCTTTATTGCGGTCTTTCCCCCACTCTCTCTCTCTCTCTCTCTCTCTCTCTCTCTCTCTCTCTCTCTCCCCCTCTCTCTCTCTCTCTTTTTTTTTATCTTGCTCTCTATCTCCCTCTCTCTGCTGGTAATGATTTGTGTGCTGCATGGTCCAGGTCTTCAGTGCACACTCAGACAGGCTCCTGACCCGCTCTTCCAATAGGCCTCCTCTTCTCTCCTCTCCTCTCCTCTCCAACCTCGCTCTGCTCCAGCTATCCCTTCCTGTCTCTCCACGCCCCCCCCCTCTTGCCTATGGGCAATTACAGCATATTTATCTCTCTTCCCTGCTTTCATCTGATCCCCCTGCTCGCCAAGGCAGCGGTGGAGGGAGGCGGCAGCTGGGCCCATGGGTCGGTTGTTCCCAGCTCCCTCCCAGTTCCCACTCCCTCCCGGTTCCCCTCTCTGCCGTGGAGGAGAGGAGTGCGTGCAAAGCCGTTTAGGGGAAGGAAAGCTGGAACATCCGGAGGTTGGCACAGGCCCCTGTATGAGTCTAAAACCTATTGGAACGTGGAATTATCCCCCCCCTTTCATTGCCTCTCTCTAATTCTCTGAAGTATTTCTTTCCTCCCTGTCCAAGTCTCTTGCTGACTTTAAGGAATGAGTTCCAAATGAGGGGCCTGTCACTGCTGCTGCTGCTCCCCTGCCTCCTTCCTGGCTGGTTAATGTCTGTCTGTGATGGAGCTCAGAGTCAGACTCAGGGTGTGGTACTGCCTTCAGTACCTCAGTCTTGCTCCAGGTCTCTCACAGTAAAACCACATGTGACTTTCCCCTTGGCCCCATTCCAGTGTGTGTGTTTTTGTCCCCCGCGATGAAATCGAAGAGGGGACTGTGTATCTGTCTACGTTCGTTTGTATGTTCGTTCGTACATTAGTCACAAGCGAAATCTCAGACAGCACTGGCCCGATTTTTACGCAACTTGGGTGAATGATGTGGCTTGCCATAGAGATCCATAGAGATTACGCTGATCAGCCAGATGGTGGCGTTATAACAAGAGATTGAAAATATTAACTTTGAAATGTCACGCCCCTCACCCAGTTTTACCTAAAGTCATGAAATTCGGTACATAGGTCCCGCTACTCACAAGTAACAGATTTGCCCCAGGGACCTGTAAGGTCCACCATGATGAATTTTCCGCCATTTTGAATTTTGTGAAAAACACTTACAATGCTACTCTTCTGGCACCTAATGACCGATCTGCACAAAACTTGATATGTGTTATCTATGGACAAAGGTCTATCAATGCAATATTTTCAAGACTAGTACCTAAGACCACATGGCTTATTGACTAATAAAAATTAATGTGGGCATTGTCTGGCACATAAATGCATTTAAATCAATCAAGGATATTCGTATTGAAACACAATTTGGTACACATCTTGCAAACACTATCAAGACTCAACATATGCAAGAACATTAATATTGTCCACACGGTACCACTATAACAAGCACATGTTTATATCTCTTGATCCTTTTGACTCAGAGTGCTGAAATTTGGCACACATGCTCAAGGAAATTAGTCTAGCTAACCCCCGCAATATCTCAGACACTACGGGCCTGACTTTGAAGAAACTTGAATGAATGATGCGTCTTGCCATGGAGATCCAGCATTTTCAAAATTGATAGACCCAAGGGGGGGCGCTATAGTAATCAACTGAAATTCCAAACATTGAACAAGAAAATCTCCTGTCCCGTTTGAGGTTGAATTGTTATCACTAATTGGCCCAAGGGGGGAGCTGCATCATTTGTGGGGGAAACGTGTTTACTGTTGCCTTGTTTTTTACATGTAAAGGAAGTGTAAGAAAAGGATACTGATAGTAAGACAGTAGGGTAAATCCATTTCAATTCAATCCCTTTTTGACCGCACCCCTTTTGATTTGAACAAAACCCTCCATATACAGTGTATTCGGAAAGTTTTCAGACCCCTTGACTTTTTCCACATTTTGTTACGTTGCAGTCTTATTCTAAAATGGATTAAATCGTTTTTTCCCCTCACCAATCTACACACAATACCCTATAATGACAAAGCAAACACAGTTTGTAGAATTTTTGCAAGTTTATTGAAAATAAAAAATAGTAATCTTGGGTATGACGCTACAAGCTTGGCACACATGTATTTGGGGAGTTTCTCCCATTCTTCTCTGCAGATCCTCTCACGCTCTGTCATGTTGGATGGGGAGCGTCGCTGCACAGCTATTTTCAGGTCTCTCCAGAGATGTTTGATCGGGTTCATGTCCCGGCTCTGGCTGGGCCACTCAAGGACATTCAGAGACTTGTCCCCAAGCCACTCCTGTGTTGGCTTGGCTGTGTGCTTAGTTGTCCTGTTGGAATGTGGACTTTTCCCCCAGTATGAGGTACTGAGGGCTCTGGGTCAGGTTTTCATCAAGGATCTCTCTGTACTTCGCTCCGTTCATATTTCCCTCGATCCTGACAGTCCCTGCCACTGTTAAACATGCTCACAGCATGATGCTGCCACCACCATTCTTCACCATAGGGATGGTGCCAGGTTTCCTCCAGACATGACGCTTGGCATTCAGGCTTTAGGTGCCTTTTGGCAAACTCCCAAGTGGGCTGTTGTGAGCCTTTATCTAAGGAAAGGCTTCAGTCTTGCCACTCCACCATAAATACCTGATTGGTGGAGTGCTGCAGAGATGGTTGTCCTTCTGGAAGATTCTCCCATCTCGACAGAGGAACTCTGGAGCTCTGTCAGTGTGACCATCGGTTTCTTGGTCACCTCCCTGACAAAGGCCATTCTCCCCTGATTGCTCAGTTCGGCCGGGTGGCCAGCTCTAGGAAGAGCCTTGGTGGTTACAGACGTCTTTCATTTAAGAATGATGTGCTCCTGGGGACCTTCAATGCTGGAGAAATGTTTTGTGCTTTGACACAATCCTGTCTCGGAGTTCTACAGACATTTCCTTTGACCTCATGGCTTGTTTTTTTCTCTGACATGCACTGTCTACTGTGAGACCTTATATAGACAACTGTGTGCCTTTTCCAAATCATGTCCAATCAATTGAATTTACCACAGGTGAACTCCAATCAAGTTGTGGAGACATCTCAAGAATGATCAATAGAAACAGGATACACCTGAACTCAATTTCAAGTATCATAGCAAAGGGTCTGAATACTTACGTAAATAAGGTATTTCTGTTTTTTGCTTCATGATTATTGGGTATTGTGTGTCGATTGATGAGGGGGGAAAATAATTTGACACATTTTAGAATAAGGCTGTAACTTAACAGAATGTGGAAAAATGGCCTGAATAATATTCAAATGTACTGTATATTTGCCAATTGTATAAGTGCTCAGAAAGTTACTTTGGACCTGAGTGCCAAGAGATAAAGGTGCTCAAAGTTGACCCTTTTTGTATACCCACCATTTCTATTTTATTTATGCATTATTTAACTATTTATTTATACCCCAACGTACCATGAGACATCTGTCTTCATCACTGGAAAAGATACGGTTGAGATTGATTGTTAAAAAGCTTACAAACAGGGTTGTCAAACTATTTGGTCATTTCTAGAGAAAAATAGAAATTGTATTTTTTTAACCTTTAACATCCGATACCTAAAAACACATTACATTTTTATTTTATTTTTTTATCATATTCGCAAATGTGCCCGCCAGTGTGTGAGACACAACATGCTCTTCAAATTCCTTGGTGTCCACATCAACAACAAATTAGATTGGTCCAAACACACCAAGACTGTCGTGAAGAGGGCACGACAAAGTCTATTCCCCCTCAGGAAACTAAAAAGATTTGGCATGGGTCCTGAGATCCTCAAAAGGTTCTACAGCTGCAACACCGAGCGCATCCTGACCGGTTGCATCACAGCCTGGTACGGCAATTGCTCGGCCTCCGACCGCAAGGCACTTCTGAGGGTAGTGCGTACGGCTCAGTACATCACTGGGGCAAAGCTGCCTGCCATCCAGGACCTCTACATCAGGTGGTGTCAGAGGAAGGCCCTACAAATTGCCAAAGACCCCAGCCACCCCATTCATAGACTGTTCTCTCTACCACCGCACGGCAAGCGGTACCGGAGTGCCAAGTCTGGGACAAAAAGGCTTCTCAACAGTTTTTACCCCCAAGCCATAAGACTCCTGAACAGGTAACCAATGGTTACCTGGACTATTTGAATTGTGTGCCACCCCCAACCCCTCTTTTAAGCTGCTGCTACTCTCTGTTCATCTTATATGCTTAGTCACTTTAACTATACATTCATGTACATACTACCTCAATTGGCCCGACCAACCAGTGCTCCCGCACATTGGCTAACCGGGCTATCTGCATTGTGTCCCACCACCCGCCAATCCCTCTTTTTACGCTTCTGCTACTCTCTGTTCATCATATATGCATAGTCACTTTAACGATACCTACATGTACATACTACCTCAATAAGCCTGACTAACCGGTGTCTGTATATAGCCTTGCTACTCTTTGAAATGCCTTTTTACTGTTGTTTTATTTCTTTACTTACCTACACACACACACACACACACACACACACACACACACACACACACACACACACACACACATACCTTTTTTTGGCACCATTGGTTAGAGCCTGTAAGTAAGCATTTCACTGAAAGGTTGTATTCGGGGCACATGACAAATAAACCTTGATTTGATTTGAATAGAGGGTGGGTGTCATGCTGATAAATATACTAAAATAATTGTGGAAATAAAATGTACATTTCAACTTTCAAATGGTACCATTAAATATGGTTGGAGTGCCACAAATTCAAGAATGTCGACTTGAATGGGAAAATCTGTTGTTTTAAATTATACTGTCAATCCCCCATAAGAAATGATGGATAATAGAATAGGGATGGCCATTTAAGTTCATATTCAGCAATGGGTGGACTGGCAGTCGTCTTTGTGGTAGTTCATTCTATGAAATATATTTCTATGATTTAAATGACACCCACCCTGTATTCAAGAGCATGTTGTGTCTCAATTGATGACGGGCACAACACAAAAACCTCAGATGACGTGTAATAGGGTCGACGCTACAACATTATGCGAATATGAAAGAAATTGGACTTTGTGTTTTTAGATCATTTACGTTAGAGTTTAAGTTGCATATTTTTTTTAAAGAAATAATACAATATTTTGACAACCCTGTTTGTGAGCTTTTAAATGATATCAAACTTATCCATGTCCTCATCACTGGACAATATAAATGGTTATCTCATGTTATGGTGGGGTATGCAAAATGGGTCAGCTTTGAGCACCTTTATCACCTGAATGTTGCAATGTAATGGTGTTATGACGCGATTAATATTCATCATTATGATATGCTAATGAAGCTAGGCTTGATTTAAGTGAATGTAGATCTCAGAGCTCTAGGGGCTGTTCCTTAGCAGTGGTTGGTTGTGTGAGAACTGAGAAGGGGAGCAGAGCGTGACATTTTCACAGCTCCAGAGGGCCAAGAGTGTCTTGCCCACTCAACTAAACATTAATAGGATACATTTTCCCAGAGACTGAGCCAAGCTCACATCACTTACAGTCTATTTGCCCTCCGCTCCCACCTTAGCACACTCAAATGTGTGCTCTATCTGCTCGAACACACACACACACACACACACACACACACACACACACACACACACACACCCTGGCATTGTTAGAGCAGTTACAGAGATTGTCGATTGTGTAACCCTTTTTTTCAGTCACGACATCCGCTCGCTCTCTCAGTCAAATGTGAGACTGGGAGGCAGGGGAAGCAGTGCCATTACCAGAGCTGGTACGAACTGCTCTCTGGGAGGTAGGCAGGAAGGCAGACAGCCTCACGCCATGGCTCACTGCACTGCTGCCTCTCTGACAGGAGTCAGGACAGGTCACTATCATCATGCAAGCCAGAGTGGCACAGCAGGACACGGCAAAGAGCAGCATGGACTAGAGCACAGGGCCAAGCACTCAGGTTGAAGCAGATGGGGACATCATGGCAGACAGGGGTGGGCTGATTCTATGGTGACCACTATGGATACTGCAGATTCTTTCTGCTGATCTAGTCAGAGCCAGTCTGCTAGTGATTTGTGTTTTGTTGTCCTTTCCTGTTTAGGGATAGTCCACCACCGTGTTAGTAATGCTCTCTCTCTACAGCCTCAGTGGGCTTTACCCAGAAGAGGAAACCTCAAGAAGCTTAATGCCAGTGCTTACAGCAATTCGTCTTTGCCAGGGCAGACTCATGCCCTAATCCTGTGCGTTAGAAGAGAGGACAGGGGTATAACTAGATTTTCTGAGTGGGCCCTGTCTCTGGCTCAGTCCACTGTCTCTCCCT
This sequence comes from Oncorhynchus keta, assembly GCF_023373465.1. Lineage (NCBI taxonomy): Eukaryota > Metazoa > Chordata > Actinopteri > Salmoniformes > Salmonidae > Oncorhynchus > Oncorhynchus keta. The sequence goes on from NC_068432.1 coordinate 25,154,472, forward strand.
GTTATCTAGCCATCAGAGAGGGGCTGCAGTACGCTAATATCAGTAGTAGCAGGAAGAGCCCTTTGTGCAGAGCCTGGGGAGGGGAAGGAAAGAACTGGAAGAGAGGAAACAACATAACCCCATCCTGTGCCCTGCCGTGCCATAGCAGGCCACTTCCTCCCGGTGCGTGCAGCTACATTAAATAGCTCAGTCGGAGAGAGTTGGGTCTGGACCTGCTTAACATGCACGCTCAAGTCTCATTAAGCTGTGCACTCACACAATGATTCTTAATGAATATCTCTCTGTATCACCCCATCGACGAGCCAGGTAACAGCCCTGGGCGGCCGGAGAGGAAGGAATCGGAAATGTAGCAAATGGGTATTGTAGTGTAGTGCGTTTGAAGAAATCCCTTCTTCCTATTCCCCCCTCTGTCTTTTTCTCTCTCCCCTTCTCTTTTTCCCCCGGCTTGATTATGTAAGAGGATATGTTACTTTCGATAGAGTACCGCTACATTAGCCCCCAGAGAGCTTAAAAGATTAAAGGAACCACTAAAAGCATTTAGGGAAGTGAAGGGGAAGTTTGTGCATGAGGGGCTTTGGGTTGGAGGAAGAGGCTTTTTTCTTCTTCTCGTCTTCCACGGCAGGCAGCAGGTTTAGCGGAAAATTGTAGCCGGGGCTCAGGCTTTGTAGTGGAGGACTCTGGAACATCTGGGCTGATGTAGCTGAGAAAGGAGAGGAGAGCGACGCTCACCCCCCCTGTGTAATCCTGTTAGCGCGCTCAAGGCGCTGGCTGAGTGTGTGGGGACTGGGGAGGCACACACACACACACACACACACACTTTCGCTCTCTCTCTCCAGGAGATTGTGCTCTCTCTTTCTCTCTCTCCAGGAGATTGTGCTCTCTCTTTCTCTCTCTCCCACTGCAGGAGATTGTGTGCCTCCAGCTGGGAGCTATATGTATAGTTAGGCAGACAGCTTGGGACCTCCTCTCTCAGCCTTTTAAGTAGCTCCTCTCCTTGGTTCCTCTGTTGGGCCCCTGGGATGAAGGCATTTTTCAGGGAACAGATGAGAAAGAAAACATACTTCTCATAGCACAGAATGGCATGATTTTACCAGGTTTAGATTGTCCTCATCTCATACCCCATCAGGCAGCAGTGTACTGTAGTGCTCGGTGTACTGAGCCATGCATTAAACAATGTTCTGTTCTTTCTCACATGATTCTACTCTACTAAATTCAATTTTAATGATCTTATTTCATGATGTGTTTAATTGTTAAGCTAAAATCCCAAAAGCGGCTGCAGATAACCTTTTGATATCTACAGCAAATGCTCATTCAACTCACGCGCACTAACAGAGTAAAACTATTCTACAGACTAACAGCATGGTCCATGCTCTGTGTTTTCTCTCTCTCTGTTGTTGTTGTGCATCATGCTCTACTCTCTTGCTCATGCACACCAGGCTGTGGATGGAATGGGGTGCTGTGGGTTTTGTTGTTCTCTGGTGATTCAGGCACAGTGCTGGCCGTGGGGCATACAGCCAAGCGTGTGCATGTGTATGTGGGTAGGGAGCGGGCAGGGAGGCAGGCAGACTGTCACTAAGCATTACAGGCACCGTGGACTCCCTGTGCACAACACGAGGTCTGGATGAGGAGCCAACACAGCACAGCCTGAGGGGGTCCTGGGGTTATACTCACACCCCTCCCCCTATATAAATGTGCAGATTGTGTTTTACTGTGTTTATAACATCCCCAGTGATGACATAAGCCCACCTGACAAGATTCGCTGCGTAGGCCTTGAAATGGAACCCAAACCGTGTGTATACTTAACACGTGTTTACGCTTCATTTGTTTGTTTTTGCAGTCTGGAGAGAAAATGAGTCCCTTGAAGATGAATTTGTCTTTAAATGTTGGAGCCTGGTGAGGGTATTGCCCCAAGTGAACCCACATTTTGGGTCTGAGTGTGCTTATTGCTGTAACATATAACACATTGTTAGCCTTTTCTTTACAACATTGCAATTTATATTTGGCTTTTATACCTGGGAACTTGAAACTGCTTTAAAATAATATACTATGTACTGTCTTTCACTGCAATGCATCCTATCTTGTCCCAAATAATGCCTCTCTGGTTCTCCGTGGATAATAACTCATTTTGGTTATGATTCATTCATCATGTTTGTAGCAACATAAGCTATTTCTGTGTAGCGATGGATGGATTGCTTTTCAATAGACGTCTTGCTGTTACTTGTTGGGTTGCAAAATGTGGATAATTCCTCTGGGATAACCCTATTATAGCTCTGGCAGATATTTCACACCACTGTCCCAGATGACATAATTCTATACACAATGCAGCAGTGTGTGTGTGATCCTGACCTGATGTGCTACTAAGGAGATTGACAGAATGTAAACACAACCAGGGTGGCCCGCTGGCCCCATCTGAGCTATGTGTATGTGGCCATTTTTAGACCTCTTGTTCTCTTCCTCCTACAGTATAGAGAAGACTAGTGGGGCTGGCTCGTCATAACCCATTCCCTCCATGCTTGTATGGTGTTTGAAGATGGCGTAGTGGACAGTAGAGCAATAATGACTTTTCCTTTTGACTTTTTTAAAAGTTTAAATTATAAGAACGAGTCTGGAGGATCAAAGTTGAGCTTAATCTGATTTGATATGTCCATGACAGCCTTTGACTGAATATGTACTGCTGGACGCAGTTGTTCAATAGTCTGAATTAGGGCTGTCCCCGACAAAAGCAAATGGTGGTCGACAGAGAGCCATCCTGTTCTTTCGACCAATCGATTGGTCGAAATGTTTAAACTTATTTTTCCATGTATACTGTAGACAGACACACCCTAAGTATTTGAATAAAATCAACTACATACAGTACATTCAGAAAGTATTTAGACCCCTTGACTTTTTCCACATTTTGTTACGTCACAGCCTTATTTTAAAATAGATTAAATGTCTACACACAATACCCCATAATGGCAAAGCGAAAACAGGATTGTAGACATTTTATCAGATGTATTAAACATAAAAAACAGAAATACCATATTTACATAAGTATTCAGACCCTTTGCTATGAGACTCGAAATTGAACTCAGGTGCATCCTGTTTACATTGATCATCCTTTACCTGTGGTAAATTCAATTGATTGAACATGATTTGGAAAGGCACACACCTGTCTATATAAGCTCCCACAGTTGACAGTGCATGTCAGGTCAAAAACCAAGCCATGAGGTCAAAATAATTGTCTTTAGAGCTCTGAGACAGGATTTTGTTGAGGCACAGATCTGGGGAAGGGTACCAAAACATTTATGCAGCATTGACGGTCCCCAAGAACACAGTGGCCTTCATCATTCTTAAATTGAAGAAGTTTGGAACCACCAAATCTCTTCCTAGAGCTGCCGACCGGCCAAGCCAAGCAATTGGTGGAGAAGGATCTTGGTCAGGGAGGTGACCAAGAATCCGATGGTCACTCTGACAGAGCTTCAGAGGTCCTCTGTGGAGATGGGATAACCTTTCAGAAGGACAACCATCTCTGCAGCACCCCACCAATCAGGCCTTATTGGTAGAGTGGCCAGCACATGTAAGCCCGCTTGGAGTACTCAGGCCATAAGAAACAAGATTTTCTGGTCTGAAGAAACCAAGTTTGAACTCCTTGACCTGAATAACAAGCGTCACGTCTAGAGAAACCTTGCACCATCCCTACGGTGAAGCATGGTGGTGGCACCATCATGCTGTTTTCAGTGGCAGGGACTGGGAGACTAGTCAGGTTCGAGGTACAGATGAACAGTGCAAAGTACAGAGAGATCCTTGGTAATGGATTAGTCCACTCAGACAGTTTTAGATTAACTAACTTCAAAGTAATGACTCGGGACGTCGGGTTTGATACGAAAGCTTCTTTTAGTAAGAATACTTGTTCACGTTACATTTAACAACTTTGTTTTGGTACAGAGCAATGCAGGTAAGATGCTATCGGAAAGTCAGCCACAATCACTTGCACCTGCGCATAATTGCCGCTTCATCTCTCTCATTCCTCTCGCAAGGCATTCTGGAACTTGCAGTCAAAAAGCATAATTCAATTCAAACCAATACAATTACATATGTAAATAACTGTAAAGAAACACGTTTAGATACAGCTCAATGAACAAACAAAAACACCAACTCTGTAACACATTAAAGTTACAACAGACAGGTGCAAATCAGACACGTGTCTTGTGCACCATGAAAAATAAATAAATAATTGCGTCTGCTCGACTAAAGAAATCTTGGTCGACCAACAGCCTATCGAACAAATAATCGACCAGTCGACTAAACGGGGTCAGCTTCTTTTTTTTCTTCTTTTTTTTAACAAATGTAAAATGCCTTGCTAGAGATCTATGGAGAAATCACAAAGATACTATACTTTATTCATATGAGGAGTGCAGCAACTACAGGGAAAGATCAAGAAAGGGCTTTAATGAGGTTAGAAAGAAAGAGCTCTGTTACATAGTGGATAAAACAGAGAGCCAAGGAGAGAGAAAAAAATATGTTGAATGAAGAGGGAAGATTAAGAGGTTGAGGGGAGGGAGAGAGAGATAGGGGAGAGAGAGAGGGGGGGTTGGGCAGAGAGGAGGAGGTTGGTACATTAATGTGTGTAGTCAGTCGAGGACAGGAATAGGACAGAACGCCCTTCTTACTGCCATCTGCTACTAGTGATGTACACAGCTGAAGTCCATCTGAGGAGAGGTCCTGTCAGCCTGCCAAGCCTGCTGCACCACACACACACTCACTGCATACCGTGCACACCACACCAGAGAGAGAGAAAGGGAGTGAGAGAGACGGGGGAAGCATAGAGGATAAAGAACAGAAGCAGGAGAAAGAAGAATCTGGTGTTTTCTAGCTGTGTGACTTATTGTGTCACTGTTGCTGTGTGATTCCTTGTGGAAAAGACTTATTGACTTGTTCCCTTCCTGTCGGCACGCTGAATCATCCAGGGACAGCAGACGGAGGCAGGATGATCAAGTCCAGTTGGTTCTATGTCAAGTTCAAATACAATGAAAAGGTAGGTTGTTGGTTTTTGGTTTTCTTCTTATTGGTTTCTGGCCAAATGTAGTGCACTATATAGGGAAAAAGTACCATTTGGGACATAGCCTTAGCTTTTGACGTTTAGCATATAGCCATAACTTTTATGTCCCTAGTGGGATGTTTGGCACACTTTATTGTTGCTGACAATCCTGCTTTGACAACACAGGGGAGAGGTATGTCTTTATTATTTAAGTTGCTCATACTTTATTCAACATAATGTCTTACCAGCATTTTGAGACCATGAATATTCTATGCTTTTTTAATATCTCTCTCAAGGCTGTGTTTTAAATTCAGATTTGAACATGTTAGGAAATGTGAAAAGTGGGACTAAATAGGGATATGGATTATGTAATTTTGCCCACGGGAATTTTGGCTTGAGATATGTGTCCATAGCTTGAATTGTATTGGTGTTGAAGATTTAATGCTGAACATCAACCCACTTATTTTTCAGTGGCTGCATATACTCACTTCTTAATCCCCACTGATACGTATCAAAGTAGTGTAGTGGAGGTATACGCCATATCAATTAATATATATACTTTTTATTTATTTAACCTTTATTTAAACTAGGCAAGTCAGTTAAGAACAATGGATATTGCCGAAAATACCATTCTACATGCAAGTGGTTTCATGGACAGAGATGGAAATATCCATAAGAAATGTAGAAAGAGGCGCCTCCAGAGTGGCGCAGCAGTCTAAGGCACTACATCGCAGTGCTAGAGGCGTCACTACAGATCTGGGTTCGATCCCGGGCGGTATCACAACCGGCTGTGATCGGGAGTCCCATAGGGCGCCGCACAATTGGTCCAGCGTCATCTGGGTTAGGGGACGGTTTGGCCGGGGGTGCTTTACTTGGCTCATTGCACTTTAGTGACTCCATGTGGCAGGCCTGGTGCCGACAGGCTGACCCCTTAGCCCAGTGGTTCTTAACCTGGGTTCGATCGAACCCCTGGGGTTCGGTGAGTCAGTCTCAGGGGTTCGGCGGAGGTCAAGACACACATCCAACTCATATGATTCGTGATGACACGCCCCGCTTGGCCATCATTGGCTGCAGGTGATCACGCTACATTGCTTGGCCTATCTGTGCTGCAGGGAATTTGGTGCGCTCAGAAGTCGACTTGTGACTGTCGTGATGGTACGTCTTGTGATTTCTTTCTTAATATTTTAATCCCTTCATACTTACTATGTCGAGCAAAAGAATAAAGTGGTCGGACGAATATGTACAATATGGATTCACATGTATAACGGAACGTGATGGGAGTCAGCGTCCTAACTGCATGATTTGCAATGCTAAGTTGAGCAATTCTAGTCTAGCACCGGCAAAACTAAAAGAACACTTCCTTAAGCTGCATGGAGATGGAAAATACAAGAACACAACGCTCGCTGAATTCAAGGTGAAGAGAGCCAGATTCGATGAAAAGGCTACTCTGCCTGTTCTCGGCTTTGTACCCATCAACAAACCGATCCTCACAGCATCGTACGAAGTTGCTTACCTGATCGCAAAGCAGGGCAAACCACACACCATTGGTGAAACACTCATAAAACCAGCTGTGTTGAAGATGGCGAATATCATGCTGGGAAAAGAGGCTGAAGTTAAGTTATCCCAAATTCCTCTTTCAAATGACACCATCAGTGACAGAATAGAGGACATGAGCAAAGACATCTTGGCTCAAGTAGTTGCAGATCTGATTTCAAGCCCGGCAAAATTCAGCCTTCAACTCGATGAGACCACAGACGTTTCCAATCTAAGCCAGTTTGCTGTATTCGTGCGCTATGTGAAAGACGATGTGATAAAGGAAGATTTTTTTATTTTGTAAGCCTCTTACAACAACAACTAAGGCAGCCGATGTGAAGAAACTTGTGGATGACTTCTTCAAAGACAACAATCTTTCGTGGGATATGGTTTCTGCAGTTTGTTCGGACGGAGCTCCAGTCATGCTGGGAAGAAAGTCTGGTTTTGGTGCGCTAGTGAAAGCCGAAGCACCACACATCATTGTTACGCATTGTATTCTGCACAGGCATGCGTTGGCAACAAAATCCTTGCCTCCAAAACTGGCAGAAGTATTAAAAATTGTAGTGGAATGTGTGAACTATGTGCGAACTAGTGCTCTGAAGCACCGCATCTTCAGTGCGCTGTGTAAAGAAATGGGCTCTGAATTCGAGGTACTTCTGTACCATTCTAACGTTTGGTGGTTATCCCGGGGACAGGTGCTGAATCGGATTTTGCCGTGCGTGTGGAATTAGCCCTGTTTTTACAAGAGCACCAACATTGTCATGCAGATTGCTTCAAAAATTCGGAGTTCATTCTCATTTTAGCATACATGGCTGATATCTTCGCAGCTCTCAATCATCTCAATCAAAAGATGCAGGGCGGTGGAGTCAACATCATCGAAGCGGAGGAAAACCTGAAGGCTTTAAAAAGCTACCGTTATGGAAAGGATGAACGAAGACGAACAGAGAACGATACGAAACGACGAACAGAGAACGATAACTTCGCAAACTTTCCCCTGCTGGACGACTGTGTAAGTAAGATCGAAGATATATCTGGAATCGGAGACATTTCTGTACCTTCGGAACTGAAGCAAGCAATTGCCACGCACTTAGATGAGCTTGCAAAGTCTCTCGATGGATACTTCCCTACAAGAGAGTCATATCCAGCATGGGTGAGACACCCGTTCACATTTAGTGTTGAGACAACAGATGTCAATGATGAATACCTCGATGAAATCATTGAAATTCAGCAGAGCCAGGTTCAACAGCAACTCTTCAGAACAACAACGCTTTCACCGTTTTGGTGTCAACAAATGGTAGCGTACCCTGTTATTGCTAAGAAAGCTCTGGAGATTTTCATACCGTTTGTTACAACATATCTTTGCATCCTTTTCGAGGATGCTGGACATAAAAACGAAGAAAAGGAACAGACTTTGTTGCGAAAATGACATGAGAGTGGCACTTGCCAAGGTGAAGCCGCACATTTCTGAACTGGTCTCTGAAAGGCAACAGCAGAAGTCACACTGATTTGCAGCAAATATTCATTATTGTGTATTTGTTTTTGTGTGAAAATCATGTTTTGATGATTTTGTTCTTTGAACACAGTGATGTTGATGCACGGTTAATTTTGTGCACCAGTAAACTATGTTTTGAATTTGAAAAAATCATATTTTATTTTTCCAATTAAGAAGGGTTCGGTGAATGCACATATGAAACTGGTGGGGTCCTAATCCTAGTTAAAATGCCCTGTCCTGGGTCAGTTAGGATCACCACTTTATTTTAAGAATATGAAATGTCAGAATAATAGTAGAGAGTGATTTATTTAAGCTTTTATTTATTTCATCCCATTCCCAGTGGGTCAGAAGTTTACATACACTCAATTAGTATTTGGTAGCATTGCCTTTAAATTGTTTAACTTGGGTCAAACGTTTCGGGTAGCCTTCCACAAGTTTCCCACAATAAGTTGGGGAATTTTGGCCCATTCCTCCTGACAGAGCTGGTGTAACCGAGTCAGGTTTGTAGGCCTCCTTGCTCACACACGATTTTTCAGTTCTGCCTACAACTTTCTATAGGATTGAGGTCAGGGCTTTGTGATGGCCACTCCAATACCTTGACTTTGTTGTCCTTAAGCCATTTTGCCACAACTTTGGTCATTGTCCATTTGGAAAACCCATTTGCGACCAAGCTTTCTGACTGATGTCATGAAACGTTGCTTCAATATATCCACATTATTTTCCATACTCATGAAGCCATCTATTTTGTGAAGTGCACCAGTCCCTCCTGCAGCAAATCACCCCCACAACATGATGCTGCCACCCCCGTGCCTTACGCTTGGGATGGTGTTCTACGACTTGCAAGCCTCCCCCTTTTTCCTCCAAATGGTCATTATGGCTAAACAATTCAATTTTTGTTTCATCAGACCAGAGGACATTTCTCCAAAATGTACGATCTTTGTCCCCTTATGCAGTTGCAAACTGTTGTCTGACTTTTTTGGAGTAGTGGCTTCTTGCTTGCTAAGCGGCCTTTCAGGTTATGTTGATATAGGACTCGTTTTACTGTGGATATAGATAATTTTGTACCTGTTTCCTTCAGCATCTTCACAGTGTCCTTTGCTGTTGTTCTGGGATTGATTTGCACTTTTCACACCAAAGTACGTTCATCTCTAGGAGACAGAACGCGTCTCCTTCCTGAGCGGTATGATGGCTGCGTGGTCCCAGGGTGTTTATACTTTGCTTACTATTGTTTGTACAGAAGAACATGGTACCTTCAGGCGTTTGGAAATTGCTCCCAAGGATGAACCAGACTTGTGGAGGTCTACCATTTTTTTTTCTGAGGTCTGATTTCTTTTGATGTTCCCATGATGTCAAGCAAAGAGGCACTGAGTTTGAAGGTGGGCCCTGCAATACATCCACAGATACACCTCCAATTGACTCAAATGATGTCATTCAGTCGATCAGAAGCTTATAAAGCCATGGCATCATTTTCTGGCATTTTCCAAGCTGTTTAAAGGCACAGTCAACTTAATGTATGTAAACTTCTGACCCACTGGAATTGTGATACAGATTATTTCACTTATAATTCACTGTATGTAAACAATTGTTGGAAAAATTACTTGTCATGCACAAAGTAGATGTCCTAACCAACTTGCCAAAAATATAGTTTGTTTAACAATAAATGTGTGAAATGGTTTAATAACGAGTTTTAATGACTCCAACAGAAGTGAATGTAAACTTCCGACTTCAACTGTATGTGGGAACTCCTTCCAGACTGTTGGAAAAGCATTCCAGTTGAAGCTGGTTGAGAGAATTTCAAGAATCTGCAAAGCTGTCATCAAGGCAAAGGATGGCTACTTTGAAGAACCTTTTTTGGTTACTACATGATTCCATATGTTTTATTTCATAGTTTTGATATCTTCACTATTATTCAACAATGTAGAAAATAGAATGAGTAGGTGTCCAAACTTTTGACTGGTACTGTATATATACATTAGCATTCAATGGTTTGGGGTCACTTAGAAATGTCCTTGTTTTTGAAAGAAAATCATTTTTTTTTGTCCTTTAAAATAACATCAAATTGATCAGAAATACAGTGTAGACATTGTTGATGTTGTAAATGACTATTGTAGCTGGAAACGGCAGATTTGTAATGGAATATCTGCAAAGGCGTACAGATGCCCATTATCAGCAACCATCACTCCTGTTTTCCAATGCCATGTTGTGGTAGCTAATCCAAGATTATAATATTAAAAGGCTAATTGATCATTAGAAAACCCTTTTGTAATTATGTTAGCATAGCTGAAAACAAGTTCATCAGACAAATACATTAGTGTCTAGTTTGAGACAGATGCCTCACAAGTCCTCAACTGGCAGCTTCATTAAATAGTACCCGCAAAACACCAGTCTCAATGTCAACAGTGAAGAGGCGACTCCGGGATGCTGGCCTTCTAGGCAGAGTTGCAAAGAAAAAGCCATATCTCAGACTGGCCAATAAAAATAAAAGATTAAGATGGGCAAAAGAACACAGACACTGGACAGAGGAATCAGGCAGAACTGCCACCCTCACCGCAACCATGGTCTACTCCTCTAATGTTACGCTGCACAGCCTCTGCTTGCGCCATGCTGGAGACTAGTTAAGGGAACCATCATAACCGGATGACTGCATCGAGCCGCCCAGCCGGGTTTAAATTCATTTCCACTTTACCAGCCCTCCTTCCATTAGTCAGACAAAATCAAGTGTGAACATTTTAACCTCACATTTGATTAAGGAAAGAGGTAGAAATGCCAGGATCCGAGACGGAAAGAGACTAGACGAGATGCTCAGACTTCTGTACTGATATACAGAGCCTTCAGAAAGGATTCGTACCACTTGACTTATTCCACATTTTGTGTTACAGCCTGAATTCAGAATGGATTCAATATATTTTTGTTTCTCACCCATCTACACATAATACCACATAATGACAACATGTTTTTAGAAATCTTTGCAAGTTTATTGAAAAGTAAATACAGAAATATCGAATTTATATAAGTATTCACACCCCTTTGCTATGACACTCCAAAGGGAGCTCAGGTGCATCCATCCTTTGATAATCCATGTCACTACAACTTGATTGGTGTCCACCTGTGGCCTATTTAATTGTTTGGACATGATTTAGAAGTAAACACACCTGTCTATTTAAGGTCCCACAGTTGACAGACAGTGCATATCAGACAGAAACTATACCATGAAGTCCAAGGAACTGTCTGTAGCTCTCAGAGAGAATTGTGATGAGGCATATCTGGGAAAGGGTATAAAAAATATTCTAGAGTGTCAAAAAAAGACCACTGTGGTCTCAATCATTAGGAAATTGAAAAAATAGGGAACTACCCAGACTTGAACTAGACTTGAGCTGGCCGTCTGACCAAACTGAGCAACGGGCAAGAAGGACCTTGGTCAGGGAGGTGACCAAAATCCCCAAAGACCACTCTGACCGAACTACAGAGTTCCTTGGCTGAGATTGGTTTAAGTGCTGTACAGACTTCTCCCATCTGGGCTTTATGGGAGTGGCCAGGCAGAACAGTACTCCTGTAGTTTGCAAAAAGGAACGTGAAAGACAGATCATAAGGCAAAATACTCTGTTGTCTGATGAGACAAAATTGTAACTCTTTGGCCTGAATGCAAATTGCTATGTCTGGAGAAAACCAGGCACAACTCATCACCTATCTAACAGCACCCCTACCGTGAAGCATGGTGGAGGCAGCATCATGCTATGGGGATGCTATTCAGTGACAGGGACTGGGAGACTGGTAAGAATAGAGGGACCAATGAATGGAGCTAAATACAGGCAAATCCTTGATGAGAATCTGCTACAGAACGCAAATGACCTTAGACGAGGGCGAAGATTTACATTCCAACCGGACAATGACCCCAAGCATACAGCCAGAGCAACGCTGGAATGGCATCAGAACAATAATGTTAAAGTCCTTGTGTGGCCCAGCCAAAGCCCAGACTTGAATCCCATTGAAAATATGTGGAAAGATTGAAGATTGCTTTTCTCCGCCGCTCCCCATCTAACATAACAGAGTTTGAGAAAATCTGCAAGGAAGAATGGGAGAAAATCCCCAAATCCCAGATATGAGAAGCTGATACAGACATACCCAAGATGACACAAAGCGGTAATCGCTGCCAAAGGTGCTTCAAAGTATTGACTCGGGTGTAAATACTTATGTAAATGAGATATTTCTCTATTTCCTTTTCAATTAATTTTCACTTTGTCATTATGCGGTGTTGTGTGTAGATGGGTGGAAAAGAAATCTGTATTACATTTTTAATTCAGGCTGTAACACAACACAACGTGGAATTAATCAAGAATATGAATACTTTCTGAAGGCACTGTATGTGTCAGATATTTTTTATATTTTTTATTTCACCTTTATTTAACCAGGTAGGCTAGTTGAGAACAAGTTCTCATTTGCAACTGCGACCTGGCCAAGATAAAGCATAGCAGTGTGAACAGACAACACAGAGTTACACATGGAGTAAACAATTAACAAGTCAATAACACAGTAGAAAAAAAGAGACTCTATATACAATGTGTGCAAAGGGCATGAGGAGGTAGGTGAATAATTACAATTTTGCAGATTAACACTGGAGTGATAAATGATCAGATGGTAATGTACAGGTAGAGATATTGGTGTGCAAAAGAGCAGAAAAGTAAATAAATAAAAACTGTGGGGATGAGGTAGGTGAAAATGGGTGGGCTATTTACCAATAGACTATGTACAGCTGCAGCGATCGGTTAGCTGCTCAGATAGCTGATGTTTGAAGTTGGTGAGGGAGATAAAAGTCTCCAACTTCAGCGATTTTTGCAATTCGTTCCAGTCACAGGCAGCAGAGAACTGGAACGAAAGGCGGCCAAATGAGGTGTTGGCTTTAGGGATGATCAGTGAGATACACCTGCTGGAGCGCGTGCTACGGATGGGTGTTGCCATCGTGACCAGTGAACTGAGATAAGGCGGAGCTTTACTTAGCATGGCCTTGTAGATGACCTGGAGCCAGTGGGTCTGGCGACGAATATGTAGCGAGGGCCAGCCGACTGGAGCATACAAGTCGCAGTGGTGGGTGGTATAAGGTGCTTTAGTGACAAAACGGATGGCACTGTGATAAACTGCATCCAGTTTGCTGAGTAGAGTGTTGGCAGCAATTTTGTAGATGACATCGCCGAAGTCGAGGATCGGTAGGATAGTCAGTTTTACTAGGGTAAGCTTGGCAGCGTGAGTGAAGGAGGCTTTGTTGCGGAATAGAAAGCCGACTCTTGATTTGATTTTCGATTGGAGATGTTTGATATGAGTCTGGAAGGAGAGTTTGCAGTCTAGACACCTAGGTACTTATAGGTGTCCACATATTCAAGGTCGGAACCATCCAGGGTGGTGATGCTAGTCGGGCATGCGGGTGCAGGCAGCGATCGGTTGAAAAGCATGCATTTGGTTTTACTAGCGTGTAAGAGCAGTTGGAGGCCACGGAAGGAGTGTTGTATGGCATTGAAGCTCGTTTGGAGGTTAGATAGCACAGTGTCCAATGACGGGCCGAAAGTATATAGAATGGTGTCGTCTGCGTAGAGGTGGATCAGGGAATCGCCCGCAGCAAGAGCAACATCATTGATATATACAGAGAAAAGAGTCGGCCCGAGAATTGAACCCTGTGGCACCCCCATAGAGACTGCCAGAGGACCGGACAGCATGCCATCCGATTTGACACAATGAACTCTGTCTGAAAAGTAATTGGTGAACCAGGCAAGGCAGTCATCCGAAAAACCGAGGCTACTGAGTCTGCCGATAAGAATATGGTGATTGACAGAGTCGAAAGCCTTGGCCAGGTCGATGAAGACGGCTGCAGAGTACTGTCTTTTATCGATGGCGGTTATGATATCGTTTAGTACCTTGAGTGTGGCTGAGGTGCACCCGTGACCGGCTTGGAAACCAGATTGCACAGCGGAGAAGGTACGGTGGGATTCGAGATGGTCAGAGACCTATTTGTTGACTTGGCTTTCGAAGACCTTAGATAGGCAGGGCAGAATGGATATAGGTCTGTAACAGTTTGGGTCCAGGGTGTCTCCCCCTTTGAAGAGGGGGATGACTGCGGCAGCTTTCCAATCCTTGGGGATCTCAGACGATATGAAAGAGAGGTTGAACAGGCTGGTAATAGGGGTTGCGACAATGGCGGCGGATAGTTTCAGAAATAGAGGGTCCAGATTGTCAAGCCCAGCTGATTTATACGGGTCCAGGTTTTGCAGCTCTTTCAGAACATCTGCTATCTGGATTTGGGTAAAGGAGAACCTGGAGAGGCTTGGGCGAGGAGCTGCGGGGGGGGGGGGAGCTGTTGGCCGAGGTAGGAGTAGCCAGACGGAAGGCATGGCCAGCCGTTGAAAAATGCTTGTTGAAGTTTTCGATAATCATGGATTTATCGGTGGTGACCGTGTTACCTAGCCTCAGTGCAGTGGGCAGCTGGTAGGAGGTGCTCTTGTTCTCCATGGACTTCAGTGTCCCAGAACTTTTTGGAGTTGGAGCTACAGGATGCAAACTTCTGCCTGAAGTAGCTGGCCTTAGCTTTCCTGACTGACTGCGTGTATTGGTTCCTGACTTCCCTGAACAGTTGCATATCGCGGGGACTATTCGATGCTATTGCAGTCCGCCACAGGATGTTTTTGTGCTGGTCGAGGGCAGTCAGGTCTGGAGTGAACCAAGGGCTGTATCTGTTCTTAGTTCTGCATTTTTTGAACGGAGCATGCTTATCTAAAATGGTGAGGAAGTTACTTTTAAAGAATGACCAGGCATCCTCAACTGACGGGATGAGGTCAATGTCCTTCCAGGATACCCGGGCCAGGTCGATTAGAAAGGCCTGCTCACAGAAGTGTTTTAGGGAGCGTTTGACAGTGATGAGGGTGGTCGTTTGACTGCGGCTCCGTAGCGGATACAGGCAATGAGGCAGTGAACGCTGAGATCCTGGGTGAAGACAGCGGAGGTGTATTTGGAGGGCCAGTTGGTTAGGATGACATCTATGAGGGTGCCCTTGCTTACAGAGTTAAGGTTGTACCTGGTGGGTTTCCTTGATGATTTGTGTGAGATTGAGGGCATCTAGCTTAGATTGTAGGACTGCCGGGGTGTTAAGCATATCCCAGTTTAGGTCACCTAACAGAACAAACTCTGAAGCTAGATGGGGGGCAATCAATTCACAAATGGTGTCCAGGGCACAGCTGGGAGCTGAGGGGGGTCGGTAGCAGGCGGCAACAGTGAGAGACTTATTTCTGGAGAGAGTAATTTTCAAAATTAGAAGTTCGAACTGTTTGGGTATGGACCTGGAAAGTATGACATTACTATGCAGGCCATCTCTGCAGTAGACTGCAACTCCTCCCCCTTTGGCAGTTCTATCTTGATGGAAGATGTTATAGTTGGGTATGGAAATCTCTGAATTGTTGGTGGCCTTCCTGAGCCAGGATTCAGACACGGCAAGGACATCAGGGTTAGCAGAGTGTGCTAAAGCAGTGAGTAAAACAAACTTAGGGAGGAGGCTTCTGATGTTGACATGCATGAAACCTAGGCTTTTTCAATCACAGAAGTCAACAAATGAGGGTGCCTGGGGACATGCAGGGCCTGGGTTTACCTCCACATCAAACTGCGGAACAGAGAAGGAGTAGTATGAGGGTGCGGCTAAAGGCTATCAAAACTGGTCGCCTAGAGCGTTGGGGACAGAGAATAAGAGGAGCAGGTTTCTGGGCATGGTAGAATATATTCAGGGCATAATGCGCAGACAGGGGTATGGTGGGGTGCGGGTACAGCGGAGGTAAGCCCAGGCACTGGGTGATGATGAGAGAGGTTGTATCTCTGGACATGCTGGTTGTAATGGGTGAGGTCACCGCATGTGTGGGAGGTGGGACAAAGGAGGTATCAGGGGTATGAGGAGTGGGACTAGGGGCTCCATTGTGACCTAAAACAATGATAACTAACCTGAGCAACAGTATACAAGGCATATTGACATTTGAGAGAGACATACAGCGAGGCATACAGTAATCACAGGTGTTGAATTGGGAAAGCTAGCTAAAACAGTAGGTGAGACAACAGCTTATCAGCTAGCACAACAACAGCAGGTAAAATGGAGTTGACTAGGCAACGGGGCCGACAGATAAAACAAACAAGCAGAATGGAGTACCATGATTAATGGACAGTCCAGCGTGCATCAGCTATGTAGCCAAGTGGTCAGTGTCTAGGGGGCAGCGGTGGATGGGGCAGGGGAGCTGGACTGGCGAGTGTTATCCGGGTTAAAAAACTAACAATGACTAAATAGATTGTAGCTAGTTAGCTGGTTAGCTTCTGGAGGTTCTTGAGTGTGTTCTAAAAATTTAAAATAATAGCGATTCCGTATCACATTGGGTGAGGCAGGTTTCCGGAAGGTATAAACAAATGTAAAAAAAATCGTGAAGAGATAGAAAGTACATATGGGCCACTGAGTGTTTGGGACGCGGCGATGCAGACGGTTTGCAGGCCTGTGCTAACAAGCTAACAGTTAGCAGGCCGGGGTAAACAAGGTAGCAGTTAGCGGACCTGGGCTAAACAAGCTAGCAGTTAGCAGGCCGAATTAGCAAGCAAGGAGATAGCAAGGGCTAGAGAGTTAGCCTTTGGGGGACGTCGCGATGGGGTGAGTCTGTTTATTCCTCTTCATGCGGTGACATCGATAGACCGGTCGTGGGTTGTAATGGGAGTAATCAACCAGGGTTGCGGTTTAGCTCGATAGCTAGTTGTGAAGATCCAGCTGAAAAATGTTCCGTTTGCGGTGGGAATCCGGGGATAAAAAATAAATAGGTCCGTTATGCTCTGGTTAGCGTCGCGTTGTTCGAACTGGCGAGAGCTTTCCGAGCTAAAGGTTAGCTGATGACCGGTTAGCTGAAGACCGCTAGCATAGCTGGTGGTTAGCTGGCTAGCTTCAGTTGAGGGGTTCCGGTTCCGAAGTAAATATAAATACTTTAGGAAAAAGTAGCTACATTGGGTGAGGCGGGTTGCAGGAGAGTATTTGGAAGCTTAGGTTTAGCAAAATGTTTTTAAAGATATGCAAAGAAAAATATGTAAAACGAAAAAGAGACGATATATACAGGGGACACGATACGACAGGACGACCTACTGCTACGCCATCTTGGATATAATGAGAGTAGGATTAAAGA
Organism: Oncorhynchus keta; assembly: GCF_023373465.1. Classification (NCBI taxonomy): domain Eukaryota; kingdom Metazoa; phylum Chordata; class Actinopteri; order Salmoniformes; family Salmonidae; genus Oncorhynchus; species Oncorhynchus keta. The sequence goes on from NC_068432.1 coordinate 25,171,693, forward strand.
TACCATAGTTTGACAGATTGCTGGACTCGTTGAATTGTGGAGATCTCTAATTTTGCCTACTCTCATATTGAGTTTTAGTATATACATATTCAACAATTTAAAAAGAAATCCTATTGCCCTGTGTTTTTGCTTTCTGTATATTATACTATACTGTGTATGTGTGGTGTGCATGAGCATGAGAATTTGTGGGTGTGGGCATGTGCGCATGCAATGACTGTTGAAGAAAATACTTAGCCGCCACTGCCTCTCCTGCTCCTGGCTGACCTGTCTGTCCTGCAGAAAGGTCTGTTTGATTGACAGCTGGCCTCAGCGGTGTTTATAGGAATTGACCTTAAACAAGCAGGTTCAGCAGCAGCACTGTAGTTTGACTAACTGTCTGTTTTCCTTTCCCCCGGACACTTACGTTAGTGAGACGGGGACGGAGTGATGGGAGGAGGGCTAGCTGGTGGATGCAGAGCTGAGGGGGTCGAGTGGGTGAGTCGACCACAAGGGGAGGTGGTGGAAGGAAGGAGAGTACTGTAGCTCTATTCTCTGTGTGGGCTCTTTGTTCTCTCTTTCTCTTTGTTTCTTTGAGCTGCTGTGGAGCTAGACCCTGCAGAGGCCTGGCTCTGCTTCCAGCCAGGGCCCACAGAAGGTGAGCAGTGAGCACCAGCGCCCTGTACTAACTACACTGGGCTAATTCATTGTTACACACCCACGGCTATATGTAACTATAGTAAGAGCTCTCTCTCTCTCGGGCAGTTATTATACCTGCCCTTGGTTGGATGATGTTCCCTGCTTGGTGCTTGTTGTATTTGAGCTTATTCAATCTTTATTACACCTCTATTATCCCTCCCTCTCTAGGTTTAATCACATCCCTGAGCTGTTTCACAGATGAGGAAAATTATTTTACTTACCTGGAAAAACCCAGCAATATGATGGTTCCAGCTCTAATGTGGATAATTACAGAGAATGTGTCTCGTTTATCCTCCTCTGTATTTACTGCCAGTGTGCCAGGCCGAGTTGGATGGTTGGAGAATACAGGGAGGTAGAGCATCATAACTATAATGACAATACCAACCGCTAAGTGGGGTGTGGGCTGGAACTATAGTTGGACAGTCCTCCATTATGGAGAGACTGGCTCTCTCCCTCAGGGTCTACTGACCATGGAAGTATAAGCAGTGAAAGACGAGATCTTGGATTACCTTAAATCTCTGAGCAAGAGGACAAGTACATTAGATTGTCTAGTTTGAGAACAGATGCCTCACAAGTCGTCAACTGGCAGCTTCATTAAATAGTACCCACAAAACACCAGTCTCAACGTCAATAGTGAAGATGCGACTCAGGGATGTTGTGATTGTTCTGATTTCTCTCCCTCATGAGGGAGGATTATGAAAGTTCACAGAAGTAACAAGTAAAGGTAACAGATTGTTCTTTAAGCAGCACAACTGGGGCCTCTCAGTTCCATCAGCCAATGACGAGGCACTGTAACGTAATCAAGCAATCCCAGCCAATTAGTTGTAGTGTTTTTACTGATATCTATTTGGTTCATGAATTATTAAGTGGTTAAAACTCGAAGGTATATTACCAAATTTGTAACGGAATTTCTGAAAAAATCTGTAACGGAAATACTGAAATGTAATTGTCTGTAACGGATTTACTGCAATTGAGTAGTCACAAACCACAGTTGGGTCACCTGCTACAGTCTTCCCTTCCACTGGCATTCTGTTACTTTCAACTCAACTGTTTTCTTTCTCTTTCTGTCATCTGGTGGTCAAAGCAAGTGTGAACTGTACTTTTTCACTGCTTTTGTTGATAACCAAATCTGAAAATACACTACTGGTGTCTCCAAGTGGCCACACACCTCTGCAAAGTGTACACAGTTCCTAAATCATTTCAATGCACTTTTATGACTCAAAGAAGAGTCTTCAGCTATAAGGTGCTTTTCTGAGCTCTCCTAGCTGTGCCGTTGAGGAGCTAGAGGAAGCACACTTGTAGTTGTTTTGTTTGGAACACAACCCTGCATCACCACCATCACACAATTACAGTTGTTGTTTAAGCAATCCAAAAATGGCTATAAATCACGATCTGGATCAGGTGGCCGTCATTTGAAAGCTTGTTCTAATGCTTGAACATGATTAGTTAAGTTCTAAAATACAATCTTACGGTGTTAGGGTTTCACAAGCAATTCAGATACAAATATTGTAATTTTGGTGAGCATAGAAAGGAGTCATGAGTGCATTCAGGTGCTTGTTGTGTGGCAAATGTTCTTCGTAATAGACCAACATTGGTTCCTTCTGTTCAGAACTGTACATCAAACATAGTGATCATAAACGTTGACACTGTAAATGACATGAGTGTTATGATATGGAGCTGTGAAGTGCACATTTGGACTCGCTTGTATGACATCAAAGTGGTATTTATTATAATCCTCAACGTCTCATTTTTCAAAATACATTGATCCTTTTAATTAACAGCATTTCCCTCATTTGGTCATCAACAAATTAACGGGAGGGATGGGGGAAACGTCTTGTCACATGCGGTGCTCGAGTTCAGAATGGCTGTCAGTCAAAACCTGTAAAGAGCTGTCAAGCACAGACCCTGAGCTCTGACGTCATTCATAGCGTGTTACTGTACAGCCACTGTGTTCCAATTTAGGGGCTTATCAGTGTCCAAATCTGCCATTTTCAACCCGTATACAGGTTCGACTGTGCAGGGTTACAAGAATAATACCCAAACATGCAAAGGAGGATATTACATATTTCTACCTTTTGTGTACATATTTAGCATACATCAACATGAAGAGAATGACATTCATATCCATAATTATGCATTTCTGTGTAGTACAGATCAGGGACCAATGATGAAATTCTGTTACCGCAATTCTGTTCACAGGTGTAAATCCACTTCAAATTCTGTAGTTCAAATACCAACATATATTTTTCCAAAGTCAAGGTGTCATGTCATAGCTGACACCCCATTCTTTCTGCATACGTATTTAAATCTTAATTCGGAGCAGATATGTTTTTAAATATTTTTGGGGAAAACGTGGTCAGGGATATTTGACCAAAATTCTCTTACCAAATCGCCACAGTTCTTGCAGTAAATGTATTTTTGTAAAATGTTCAGTGTAAAAGTAGTCCTTGTGCTTAGAGTTGTATGGTTTGTTTAAACTTTTAAATCAATGTTTGTTGTTTGGCATACCTCTTTAAGTGAAAAGTCTTAGCATGAAATTGCCCATATACTCTTCAAGAATGCAAGTCCTCCACTACAACTGGTACTAATGACTGACCATTCTCTGCTTTATAACTTGCCTCGCTTAGAGCATCTAAAATGCACCCCCCCACCCCACCCCCTAAAAACACAAAGTTGACTTGTCAAATAATGAAAGAGTTTATCTGTATGAAACTTTATCCCAGCCAATCCAGGCTCGACAGAATTTAATGAGAGTTTATTGGAGCGGTTTAGCCCAGCCAGTTTAATTTATTTCTGCTTAAAAGCTGAAGAATTGGTAAGAGGCTTACAGAACGTCTCACCCTATCCTCCGTGGTAAAGCACACAGCATTTCAGAAAAGCAGCACATTTATTTTAGACTATTGGAGTTCTAGGACCGTGTTTCTGACTGTAGCCAAGGAGATTACAGTCCCAGAGTGTTCCAGATGTTTCAAAGGCAGTACTGTGTAGTAGACAGTGAGGAAGCATCGCACATCGCCTGTCAAACAAAAGGCCTTACCACAGGACAGACAACATAAGCTCAGGGATGAAACAGTGTTTTCTAGAAACTACGCAGATTTTTCACAGTTGAGCTGTCTGGATTTAAGGATTTAGTTGTTGTTTTCTAGTGAAGTGATGCAAATACGTTCATTTACAGTAGAACCCTTCAATTATCTGTCATGTTCACACAAGCTCCTTCATCAGACCATTGTTGTTTTAACGTTATTCACAATTGTGAAGGTTAGCAGTGGTTGGCTGATTAGCATTGTCAGTATTTGACTATATGTACCCATCAGATTCATACTCTAGATTAGATCGCTTACTCACAGCAGCCTCTTCCAGACCACCAAGGAATTTAGAGCTGATCTTACACAATGTCATTGGTTTACAATGATGTTTCATAATATGACAAAGTTGTCTGAGCTTCAAGTTCATAGCTACAGTAGTAGCAGCAGCCTTCATTGCAGATGACAAATTACTGTTTCCCTAAGTGAGTACTGCACTACACTAGGAGGTTAGGTCACACCATTCTCACTGGTATCTGTGTGTGACTGAGAGCCATGTTTGGTAATGCTGGTGTCTTCTCCTCTTCTCTCTGCTGTACTTTTGGGCCTGTCTTCCTGTGAGATGGAGAGGGCTGCAGGCCTCCTCACCCCCAGGGGGGAGGGGTCTGGCCTGGGCTCAGAGCGGGATCACATGTCGCTCTGCCATTTTTGTGTTAATTTGCTGGATGTAAACACAACAGCTCTGCTGTAACACTTTCCCTCTCTCTCTTTCTCTCTCTCTCTGGAGGAGAGTGGATGGGCTGAGTGTGGATCACTGAGCAATGACAGAGGCGAGATTGGCTGGGCCCTCAGTGCAGCCACCAGGGACATGGGCTAAGAGAGTATGACAGGGTGATTGACAGCATGCCCAGACAACCGGGAATTGCCAGTCCCTCTAACACTGCCTGCTACATCTCACCTTTATTGACCACCAATGTGCACATTTGTAGTCCATATCTATATAATGTGTGCATGCCTTTTTGTCTGTCTCAAATCACAGAACCCATAAACCATTTTAAGAACTTTTGTGCCCGCTGCAGTGAAGGTGTATGCCAGGTAGAGAGGGAGCACTCCCTTCAGTCTTTTCAAATGGAACCAGTCTCGGGGCTCATTACAGTGATATTCCCATTGGAATGCCTGCTCCGTCGGCTGTCTGTTGCTGGGTCCTGGGCTGAGCTCAGCTCCGGTTTCTCCCTGCTGGGTGACTGGACACTGTGATGGTTCCCATAGTTTAGCTGCCTTCTGACCTTCCATGGGCATACCTTTGTACCCGGGCTCAATGAGCCCTCTGTAGTCTCAGACAACACACACGCAGGCAGGCAAGCACGCACACACACAGGATCACCTCACCCTGGCAGGCAGTCAGAGTGTTGGGAATGCTGCAGACCAGTGTGAGGATAGATGCTCACAGACTGCTAGGGTAGGGAAACCGAACAATCACTTTTTGTCTGAATGAAAACTTGTGTAACTGTTTGGCAAAAGCAGGTTATGCTGGCATTATCCGGAGAACAATCCTATGCTTTTCCCTGTCGCCCTCTGAGCTAAGCTTGGCTGGATATCCATCTGACTTGGCAGGATGGCTGGAACAGTTATGGACACACACTGAATCAGTCACACACAATGAATCAGTTACACACACTGAATCAGTCACACACACTGAATCAGTCACACACACTGAATCAGTCACACACACTGAATCAGTCACACACACTGAATCAGTCACACACACTGAATCAGTCACACACACTGAATCAGTCACACACACTGAATCAGTCACACACAGAAATACAGTATTTGCATACGTAACTGTTTCCTTTCACGAAGGTCCTTAGAAGAACGATATTCCAAGTTGCTTATCATGTGTCATGCCAACTTAATCACGTCCATAAACTGCAAAAGGGTCAGACATAGGCCGAAAACTTTTCAGAGAGAGAGAAATAACTATTTCAAAGCGAGGGAGCCATCTGTCAGCCTGGCCAGTAAACAGCTGGTGGGGAAGATGCAAGATGTCTGAACAGAGACTGACAAGATGGGAGATGACAGGAAACAGATTTCCCTTCTGTTTTTTTCCCTTCCCTCTCTCTCTGTGGCACGGCGGAGGAAACGGACCATCCATCCGTCTGGGTGTTGTGAAGGCTCCCTCCAGATTCTGCTACCTCTCCTCTCCCTGTCAGCCTGAGAGAGAAGCAGTCTGCTGTAGGATTCATTAGTTTTGTTAGTTATTTTGGGGAGGATTTGTTTGTAGTCGTCAAAGAGTGCCGTCACTGGGAACCTTTAATTGTACAGATGTTCTGGTGTCTTCTGAGTTGTTTCTTTGATTAGTCAGTGTTCTGTTTTTTTTCTTCTCATTCCTTCGCCAGGATGAAAGCAGAACGCGGTCTTTGAAAGTGTAGAATCCACTATTATCTGTTGACAGAGAGATGTATTTTTCACGGGATTGTTTTGCAGATCACAATTCATATGGCTTGAATTATTTAGCTGGGCTAATGGACCCACCGCAGATAATAATGTGGATACAAATCTCTCTGCCTGCTGTTCGTTTCATTCAAATGAATGCAAATAAGGAGTCTGAGTCAGAGTGTAGTTAGTTTTTAAAATGAGAAGGCCTACTTGGGCTTGTGTTGATTACTGTTGTATCATTTGTTAAACTAACTCGGCTCTCCTTAGCTATTCCCCCATAACCCTTTGTGTTTTTTATTCACACAGCTCGTTAATTGGCTGACATCATTAACCTCATTTTCTGCTGGCTTAATGTTGGTGAAATGCCGATGGTGGAGTTTCTTCTTCTTCATTCCCTCTCTCTCTCTCGCCCCCTCTCTCTCTCTCTCGCCCCCTCTCTCTCTCTCGCCCCCTCACTCCCTCCACAGCGCAGTGTAATTTGTGATATTCTTGACAATAGGCAGTGTAATACCATAATGGTTTTAATTGTCTTATCACGTTAATATGTGGCTGTGGCCCCTTCCACATGACAGGGTCAGGCCACCCTAATAAACAGTGATTACACTGTTTTACACACGTTGTTTTTCTTTCTTTCTCTCCTTTTATTTGATTTTTCTCTTTCTCTCACACTCCTAAGTTTTTGATGATCAGCGTAGGAAGGGTGGCAGCTGCTGAGGCTGCAAAAGTCACATTCTGGTTGGCGGCATGTGTGAGCGAGGGAAATAGCGAGAGAGAGGGGAGAGAGAGAGTGGAAAGGGAGGGGGGAGAATGAGAGAGAGAGGGGAGAGAGGTGGAAAGGGAGGGGAGAATGAGAGAGAGGGACGAGGGAAAGGGGGGGAATGAGAGAGAGAGGGGAGAATAGTGGAAAGGGAGAGAGAGAGGGGAGAGAGAGAGTGGAAAGGGAGGGGGGAGAATGAGAGAGAGAGGGGAGAGAGAGAGTGGAAAGGGAGGGGGAGAATGAGAGAGAGGGGGAGAGAGAGAGTGGAAAGGGGGAATGAGAGGGGGGGAGAGAGAGTGGAAAGGGAGGGGGAGAATGAGAGGAGGGGGGGAGAGAGAAAGGGAGGGGGAGAATGAGAGAGAGAGGGGAGAGAGAGAGTGGAAAGGGAGGGGGGAGAATGAGAGAGAGGGGGAGAGAGGGAAAGGAGGGGAATGAGAGAGAGAGGGGAGAGAGAGAAAGGGAGGGGGAGAATGAGAGAGAGAGGGGAGAGAGAGAGTGGAAATGGAGGGGGAGAATGAGAGAGAGAGGAGAGAGAGAGTGGAAAGGGAGGGGGAGAATGAGAGAGAGAGGTGGAAAGGGAGGGGGAATGAGAGAGAGAGGTGAGAGAGAGTGGAAAGGGAGGGGGAATGAGAGAGAGAGGTGAGAGAGAGAGAGTGGAAAGGGAGGGGGAATGAGAGAGAGAGAGGTGAGAGAGAGAGTGGAAAGGGAGGGGGAATGAGAGAAGAGAGAGGGGGAATGAGGAAAGGGAGGGGAATGAGAGAGAGAGGTGAGAGAGAGTGGAAAGGGAGGGGGGGTGAGAGAGAGAGGTGAGAGAGAGAGTGGAAAGGGAGGGGGAATGAGAGAGAGAGGGGAGAGAGAGAGTGGAAAGGGAGGGGGGGAATGAGAGAGAGAGATGGGGAGAGTGAGTGGAGCGGACGGGATGAGCTGTCATCTCCAGAACTTCTCTGTCAGCTGTCAGATTGACAGGCAGCCTGGAGACCTCACACTCAGTTGAACAAGCAAGAGCTGTCACTTCTACACCTTCTCTCTCTCTCTCTCTCTCTCTCTCTCTCTCTCTCTCTCTCTCTCTCTCTCTCTCTCTCTCTCCTCTCCTCTCCTCTCCTCTCCTCTCCTCTCGTGTCTGGATGAGGGGACTGTGGGGGTAGCGAGAGGAGAAGGTGAATAGGAGACTCGTGTTGTATGTGTTTTTTTGGTGTGTTTGTAGTTTCATGTTTTATGCACCATCTTATTAGAATGTATCGGGTTAAACCCCTATATATCCTCCCCAGAGAGACGGGTTAAACCCCTTTATATCCCCCCCAGAGAGACGGGTTAAACCCCTTTATATCCTCCCCAGAGAGATGGGTTAAACCCCTTTATATCCTCCCCAGAGAGACGGGTTAAACCCCTTTATATCCTCCCCAGAGAGACGGGTTAAACCCCTTTATATCCTCCCCAGAGAGACGGGTTAAACCCCTTTATATCCTCCCCAGAGAGATGGGTTAAACCCCTTTATATCCTCCCCAGAGAGACGGGTTAAACCCCTTTATATCCTCCCCAGAGAGACGAGTTAAACCCCTTTATATCCTCCCCAGAGAGACGGGTTAAACCCCTTTATATCCTCCCCAGGGAGACGGGTTAAACCTCTTTATATCCTCCCCAGAGAGACGGGTTAAACCCCTTTATATCCTCCCCAGAGAGACGGGTTAAACCCCTTTATATCCTCCCCAGAGAGACGGGTTAAACCCCTTTATATCCTCCCCAGAGAGACGGGTTAAACCCCTTTATATCCTCCCCAGAGAGACGGGTTAAACCCCTTTATATCCTCCCCAGAGAGACTAGTTTGTATCTGGTTAAACCCCTTTATATCCTCCCCAGAGAGACTAGTTTGTATCGGGTTAAACCCCTTTATATCCTCCCCAGAGAGACTAGTTTGTATCGAGTTAAACCCCTTTATATCCTCCCCAGAGAGACAGGTTAAACCCCTTTATATCCTCCCCAGAGAGACGGGTTAAACCCCTTTATATCCTCCCCAGAGAGACTAGTTTGTATCGGGTTAAACCCCTTCATGTCCTCCTGAGAGAGACTAGTTTGTATCGGGTTAAACCCCTTTATAACCTCCCCAGAGAGACTAGTTTGTATCGGGTTAAACACCTTTATATCCTCCCCAGAGAGACTAGTTTGTATCGGGTTAAACACCTTTATATCCTCCCCAGAGAGACTAGTTTGTATCGGGTTAAACACCTTTATATCCTCCCCAGAGAGACTAGTTTGTATCGGGTTAAACCCCTTCATGTCCTCCCCAGAGAGACTAGTTTGTATCGGGTTAAACACCTTTATATCCTCCCCAGAGAGACTAGTTTGTATCGGGTTAAACACCTTTATATCCTCCCCAGAGAGACTAGTTTGTATCGGGTTAAACCCCTTTATAACCTCCCCAGAGAGACTAGTTTGTATCGGGTTAAACCCCTTTATAACCTCCCCAGAGAGACTAGTTTGTATCGGGTTAAACCCCTTCATGTCCTCCTGAGAGAGACTAGTTTGTATCGGGTTAAACCCCTTTATAACCTCCCCAGAGAGACTAGTTTGTATCGGGTTAAACCCCTTCATGTCCTCCTGAGAGAGACTAGTTTGTATCGGGTTAAACACCTTTATAACCTCCCCAGAGAGACTAGTTTGTATCGGGTTAAACCCCTTTATAACCTCCCCAGAGAGACTAGTTTGTATCGGGTTAAACCCCTTTATAACCTCCCCAGAGAGACTAGTTTGTATCGGGTTAAACCCCTGATTTCACAGCTTCCCAGGCACAAGTTAACCTTTTATATCCTCCCCAGAGAGACTAGTTTGTATCGGGTTAAACACCTTTATATCCTCCCCAGAGAGACTAGTTTGTATCGGGTTAAACACCTTTATATCCTCCCCAGAGAGACTAGTTTGTATCGGGTTAAACCCCTGATTTCACAGCTTCCCAGGCACAAGTTAACCTTTTATAACCTCCCCAGAGAGACTAGTTTGTATCGGGTTAAACCCCTTTATAACCTCCCCAGAGAGACTAGTTTGTATCGGGTTAAACCCCTGATTTCACAGCTTCCCAGGCACAAGTTAACCTTTTATATCCTCCCAGAGAGACTAGTTTGTATCGGGTTAAACCCCTTTATATCCTCCCCAGAGAGACGGGTTAAACCCCTTTATATCCTCCCCAGAGAGACGGGTTAAACCCCTTTATATCCTCCCCAGAGAGACGGGTTAAACCCCTTTATATCCTCCCCAGAGAGACTAGTTTGTATCTGGTTAAACCCCTTTATATCCTCCCCAGAGAGACTAGTTTGTATCGGGTTAAACCCCTTTATATCCTCCCCAGAGAGACTAGTTTGTACAGGTTAAACCCCTTTATATCCTCCCCAGAGAGACAGGTTAAACCCCTTTATATCCTCCCCAGAGAGACTTAAACCCCTTTGTATCGAGAGACTAGTTTGTATCGGGTTAAACCCCTTCATGTCCTCCTGAGAGAGACTAGTTTGTATCGGGTTAAACCCCTTTATAACCTCCCCAGAGAGACTAGTTTGTATCGGGTTAAACACCTTTATATCCTCCCCAGAGAGACTAGTTTGTATCGGGTTAAACACCTTTATATCCTCCCCAGAGAGACTAGTTTGTATCGGGTTAAACACCTTTATATCCTCCCCAGAGAGACTAGTTTGTATCGGGTTAAACCCCTTCATGTCCTCCCCAGAGAGACTAGTTTGTATCGGGTTAAACACCTTTATATCCTCCCCAGAGAGACTAGTTTGTATCGGGTTAAACACCTTTATATCCTCCCCAGAGAGACTAGTTTGTATCGGGTTAAACCCCTTTATAACCTCCCCAGAGAGACTAGTTTGTATCGGGTTAAACCCCTTTATAACCTCCCCAGAGAGACTAGTTTGTATCGGGTTAAACCCCTTCATGTCCTCCTGAGAGAGACTAGTTTGTATCGGGTTAAACCCCTTTATAACCTCCCCAGAGAGACTAGTTTGTATCGGGTTAAACCCCTTCATGTCCTCCTGAGAGAGACTAGTTTGTATCGGGTTAAACACCTTTATAACCTCCCCAGAGAGACTAGTTTGTATCGGGTTAAACCCCTTTATAACCTCCCCAGAGAGACTAGTTTGTATCGGGTTAAACCCCTTTATAACCTCCCCAGAGAGACTAGTTTGTATCGGGTTAAACCCCTGATTTCACAGCTTCCCAGGCACAAGTTAACCTTTTATATCCTCCCCAGAGAGACTAGTTTGTATCGGGTTAAACACCTTTATATCCTCCCCAGAGAGACTAGTTTGTATCGGGTTAAACACCTTTATATCCTCCCCAGAGAGACTAGTTTGTATCGGGTTAAACCCCTGATTTCACAGCTTCCCAGGCACAAGTTAACCTTTTATAACCTCCCCAGAGAGACTAGTTTGTATCGGGTTAAACACCTTTATATCCTCCCCAGAGAGACTAGTTTGTATCGGGTTAAACACCTTTATATCCTCCCCAGAGAGACTAGTTTGTATCGGGTTAAACACCTTTATATCCTCCCCAGAGAGACTAGTTTGTATCGGGTTAAACCCCTTTATATCCTCCCCAGAGAGACTAGTTTGTATCGGGTTAAACCCCTTTATATCCTCCCCAGAGAGACTAGTTTGTATCGGGTTAAACCCCTTTATAACCTCCCCAGAGAGACTAGTTTGTATCGGGTTAAACACCTTTATATCCTCCCCAGAGAGACTAGTTTGTATCGGGTTAAACACCTTTATATCCTCCCCAGAGAGACTAGTTTGTATCGGGTTAAACACCTTTATATCCTCCCCAGAGAGACTAGTTTGTATCGGGTTAAACCCCTTCATGTCCTCCCCAGAGAGACTAGTTTGTATCGGGTTAAACCCCTTTATAACCTCCCCAGAGAGACTAGTTTGTATCGGGTTAAACCCCTGATTTCACAGCTTCCCAGGCACAAGTTAACCTTTTATATCCTCCCAGAGAGACTAGTTTGTATCGGGTTAAACCCCTTTATATCCTCCCCAGAGAGACTAGTTTGTATCGGGTTAAACCCCTTTATATCCTCCCCAGAGAGACTAGTTTGTATCGGGTTAAACCCCTTTATAACCTCCCCAGAGAGACTAGTTTGTATCGGGTTAAACACCTTTATATCCTCCCCAGAGAGACTAGTTTGTATCGGGTTAAACACCTTTATATCCTCCCCAGAGAGACTAGTTTGTATCGGGTTAAACACCTTTATATCCTCCCCAGAGAGACTAGTTTGTATCGGGTTAAACCCCTTCATGTCCTCCCCAGAGAGACTAGTTTGTATCGGGTTAAACCCCTTTATAACCTCCCCAGAGAGACTAGTTTGTATCGGGTTAAACCCCTGATTTCACAGCTTCCCAGGCACAAGTTAACCTTTTATATCCTCCCAGAGAGACTAGTTTGTATCGGGTTAAACACCTTTATATCCTCCCCAGAGAGACTAGTTTGTATCGGGTTAAACACCTTTATATCCTCCCCAGAGAGACTAGTTTGTATCGGGTTAAACACCTTTATATCCTCCCCAGAGAGACTAGTTTGTATCGGGTTAAACACCTTTATATCCTCCCCAGAGAGACTAGTTTGTATCGGGTTAAACCCCTTTATATCCTCCCCAGAGAGACTAGTTTGTATCGGGTTAAACCCCTTTATAACCTCCCCAGAGAGACTAGTTTGTATCGGGTTAAACCCCCTTTATAACCTCCCCAGAGAGACTAGTTTGTATCGGGTTAAACCCTTTATAACCTCCCCAGAGAGACTAGTTTGTATCGGGTTAAACCCCTAGTTTGTATCGGGTTAAACCCCTTTATAACCTCCCCAGAGAGACTAGTTTGTATCGGGTTAAACCCCTTTATAACCTCCCCAGAGAGACTAGTTTGTATCGGGTTAAACCCCTTTATAACCTCCCCAGAGAGACTTGTTTGTATCGGGTTAAACCCCTTTATAACCTCCCCAGAGAGACTAGTTTGTATCGGGTTAAACCCCTTTATAACCTCCCCAGAGAGACTT